>NC_056732.1:526670568-526771037 GCF_019279795.1 Protopterus annectens
CCAAGGTTGTGGCTAAAAAAATAAAAACAAAAAAAATTTTTTAAAAAAAAATTTTGGAATTTTTTGGGAAAAAAAACCCAAAAGAAAAAAAACCCAAAGGGTTACCTATGGGAGATCAGAAATATAAGCAATTGTTATGTAATACACGAAATGTTGTATATGTAGCACACTGTTTAGTTTGTTTCAAGCCTGGTGCATTATATAGGTAAAACAAATAGAAGCCTTAGAGAGAGGATAAGAGACCATGTGTATTGTGTGGCTAGATCTCAGGAATATAGTGCCATAGCTAAGCACATATTACAATTGGAAGGAATGAGCATCAATTCCGCTTTCAAGTATTACATATTCAATACCCAAATGACAGAATAGGAGACATAGTTAATCTTACAGAGCAAGCTGAGCTTAAATGGATCCTAAGGATGGGGTCACACCAGGGGCACGGTCTAAATGAATGCGTCAGCATCAAACCCGCTTTGAAAGGGAGACGTCTGCGCTGATATTGCATATTGACATAAAATCATCTGTTAATATTATTATAAGTTTTAATAAATATCATGTTTTCTTAGTAGTCTATACATACAGCACAGATGGATATAGTTATGGATCAAATCCGTTGTATTTAACTTTGTACTTGGTCCCTTTGGATGCATAAACACACCATGGGTTATTGTGGGATAGTATATATGTATATGTATATACATTTTCTGTACAGGCTTGTATATTTATAGGCTGCTTATACATAGATTAGTGTGTATTTACATGTGTTTATAGTAGACATAGCTATATTAGAGTATCATATGCCTTTTATATAAAATTAACAAAGTTTTATGAATTTCCATATAGGTATACGCTGATTAAATCGCGATCTCTGTTGTCATGAACAGTATGTTGTAGCGATTTTAAACAGAGAATATTACAGATCGCACTAGACCGCGATCGAAGTCACATTGTGCTTACGATGTAAGCGTTGCTAGTAACGTGGCTTTTATGAAAGAATCATGACTTAGTACATATTATATTTTAATTTATCTTGTGCTGTTAGCTATATGCAAGTTATTCTACTACGTATTTATAACTATACATCAGCATAAGTAGACATATGTCCATATTGGAGATGATTAGAGAATATTTTATGCCTGGTATATGTTGCGTTTTGCTTTAAATAGTGAATGGTTTTAAATTAATTATTGGAATGATAATTGACTATTAAGTGGTTGATTGGTTTTATCATTGCTATATAAGAAGGGGATGCATTTGTTTTCTATGTCTGATGAAGCGGAGGTGAACTCTGTAAAGCTTCATCACTCTCTCAATAAACTTACTTGGTTTACAAGAGAATATCGTGATTTGTTCAAGAGAGGAATCGTATATTGTAATATATATTGCTTTTACTTGAGTTCCTGCTGCCTTCGAGGGTGTTTTTTACTATGTATATATATATATATATATATGTATATATATATATATATGTGTATGTATATATATGTATATATATATATATATATGTGTGTGTATATAGATATAGATATATATATATATATATATATATATATATATATATATATATATGTGTGTATATATATATATATATATATATGTGTGTTGTGTGTTTATATATATATATATATATATATATATATATATATATATATATATATATATATATATATATATATATATATATATATATATATATATATATATATATATATATATATATATATATATATATATATATATATATATATATATATATATATATATATATATATATATATAATATATATATGTATCTAAGTGAGCTTTTCATCATTTTTTTTATTCACACCCTAGCCAGCAAAAAAAATAATAATAAAATCCACTTCCAGATTAAAAAAAAGAGAGAGTTAAGAAACTAGGTACACTGATTCTTTGCTAGCATTTTCTTATTTGCCCTGTGTACAGTTACGTCTTGTGCTTCATTTATGTACCTTTGTTTCACAGGGCTCTTTAACAGACTACCTAAAGGGGAACCTTGTCAGCTGGAATGAGCTGTGCCACATTGCAGAAACAGTTGCTCGTGGACTAGCCTACTTACACGAAGATGTTCCACGATGTAGGGGAGAGGGGCATAAACCTGCCATTGCACACAGGTAACTTGCACAAGTTCATGTTTATAATAACATTTGTTTTATTTTTTAATCCTAATTGTCTAGCAAATAGTTCATTATTTTCATTTATGTGGACATATTTTTGGAGCAATAATCGTTGGGATAAGTTTTATTTGAAGCACCATCCATCTTAGGAGTGTAAGAATAGTTGAATCAATATTGTTAAAAAGTTTCTGTTGGCTGAAAAACATGCTGAAATGTAATCCTTGGATATTGGGTCCCTATCAGATGATCGAGTTGTAGAATGCCGAAGACCATGTGTTGAGACTGTATGAGCAAAGTCTTGCAACCTTGAAATAAAAAGTGATAACACAAAATTAAATAAAACAACTTACCTGGATGTTTTTGCAGGGGGCAAATCCCCCTGCACCTCTCACACCCCCTGCTACTTAAATATACTAACTCCGAGATCTCACTACAGTGAGGAAAACTGAAAATCCCGAGTACCGCACTGTATGGCAATCTCAATAGAAAGTGTTCAAGGTTGCATGACTTCGATCATATCATCTCAGCCATATGGTCTTCGGCATTCTGCATCTCGATCATCTGATAGGGACCCTGGATATTATTTGTATGATTAGTGCTTTTTGTCTTCTAGATATACTCTGAGTAGACTTCTAGATTTATTTATTCACTTTAATGATTCATGGAGTGACCAAAGTCTGATACCAATGTTCCTAGTGCTTCTTTTTTAAAATATTGCCGCCTTCTCACCTCCCATTGTTTTTTTCATTAGTTTTCTCCTTGCCTGTTATTACTCCTGGTTTTTTTTCTCCTATAAAGATGCTTGAATTCTCATGTACACACTTCATTCCGTGATTTTTTGCTTATTGTACTCTGAAAACTTTGGAGGTCCTTTGCAATTAAGTTTTTTTGGCTTTTCTTGGCTTCTTATTTATCCAGCCACAGTACACACTTGAAACTTTGTTCACCTTTCTAGTAGTAGTAACCCTCCTTTCCATTTAATCAAAACTTCAATGCTTTTCTACAACACTGTTAACTCTTGGGTTTCAAGTTATCCATTGCTTTTACATGTTGGTATGCATTTTAAGTTGACCGTGAAATGCTCATTTCTCTGAGGTGGTATAGTTTGCTAGTTGTTTATCCCATTGTTGTACTGCTGTTTTATGTCATTTGTTTTCATCCTCAAATCCCCCTTTTTAATGTGATCATTTCTCTTAATGCCTACATAGGAACAACAGTGTGACTTTCCATTTACTAACTCAGATACTTTGGACTGGCTTTATGACTCGGTGGGTGAAGGGAGCAATCTGCATGATGTTAACACATTTATTCACATGCTCTCTTTTTGCAGTGTTCATGGGTCTCCTGTGGAAGAAAGGCAGAGCTTAATCAGTCTTACAGTTAACAAAACAGTAAAATATAAATGTTTATTTATAGTGGCTTATAGTAACTGACGGTAGTCAGAGTTGTACAGATTTGAAAGTCTATTGAATTATTTTCTGCATGTAGTTCTTTAGATCTGAAGTTTTCAGTTTTCATGTTATCTTCAATGGATGTGTTCGGTTCCAGTCCCTCAGAACCGATTTAGCCACTTGCTAAACTTGTGGACAACAAAAACTCTTGAGCTTCCTCCTTTACTCATAATGCACCTGGTTGAATATCTCAGGTCTTATTTGCCGCTTTCAGCTTTAAACGTGGTTTACCTTTTCTCTTCAACTTGTTTAAAATAAGTTCTCCCCCTTAAAAAGTACTTTCCTTTTACTTCTATCACTCATATTTTGATCACCATCTGAACTCTCATTTTGTACCTTTTGGTATATCCTAGATACTATTGCTAGAATTTTTCCCATACTGTTATCGTAACTCCCCTTCATTGTTGGTGTTCCTTTTCTTTCTTCCTTTCCCTTTCTTTCCAAAAAAAAAAAAAAAAAAAATTCTTTACTTTTTTGTGTGAGTGCTTGTTTTTACTATATGAGTGTGGATGTGTTCTCTTTTCTTCTTTCCTCTGCCCACCATGGCAGATACAGTGAAAGAGTAAGCCAATGCTGGGTTTAAAAGCTGTGCTAAGTTTTTGCACAAAATTCCCTATTCTGATCAGCACTCACTTTTTGTCTTCTGCTTAGGTCCTCTCCACCTGCAAGAAGATTGCTCCATTTGCCATTCTTTTAGTCTCAAGGCTTTAGTGCAGTGGAAAAATAAATTGATTTTAAAAGTCTTGCTCCTCTCCCTATATCTGGTCACCTTGAAAAGTTTCTGCCAAACAGATAAATCGTCCAGATCCAGTCCAGCTTCATCTTATTCATCTTCTAAGTCCTTGGAGGCAAAAAGGCACAGTTGTTCAGTGCTGATAACTTCCTCGGCTCCAAGTATGAATAAAACAAAACTGTCTGTTCTATCTTTTATGTCAGAACCCACAGCTAAGCAGATGACACTGTCAGTCCCTTCTGCACCATCTTCAGAAAAGGCAATACCTTCAACACCGTCCACTTCAGTGCTGTCTAAAGAATTCATAGCTATGTTCAGATCAAGGTTTTTCCTTCAATTGACCCTTTTCCAAATAGGCTGACATCCCCCTTCCTGAACCAAACTGCTTCACCTTCAAAGTCCACTCATTCTTCCAAAAGCGTCACCAAGGTATAGCTGCAAAGAGTAGTGAGGAAGATTCTCTGGCAACAGAGAGTTTCTGGGACCTCTAGGCCTCCTACTCCATTGGGTCAGGGACATTCTGCTTCGACCCCTCCAAGCACCTTTCCTCCTCTGACTTCTGCTGAAAGTTCAGGGACCTCTGTTCAGAGTTGTCCGGCACTGACTGCTTTGGTTCCGAAGTGGTCTTCTTCAGTGCCGATTGTGACTCTGAGTTCTCCGGCTCGATAGGAACCAGAGACCTCTCAGAGCTTTACCTGTCCTGCTGGTTCTAAGGGATTTGATTCGACCCAAGTTTTTCAGAGTCATCTTTCCTCCTTGGAGCTTCAGCATAGATCAGCTGGGCTCTGGCTTCTGCTTCAGGAGGCATCTTTCCCGAGCGAAGGGAGACTGGGGTGCCAACCTTTGTTCTTTCAGGCCTGAACTTCCTTCTTACTGTGGGTGGATTGGCTTTTGAGGAAATGGAGAGAGCTTGGTCCTTCCAACCTCAGAAAAACCTGCCAAGCCATTCTTTTCTTTAGAGCCTCACCTGCCTCCTCCAGTTTGACAGCAGGCATCAAGGCCTCAGGCTTCCCCACACTTGGGAATGTCTTCTTCCATCACCTCCCCTGAGCTTCCTGCTGTGTAGGTTCCTTAGAAGAAGAAGTGTAAGAGGCAATGCATTGATTCCCTCTGAAGAATCATACACTGAAGACACAGATTTCGAGGAGGGCAAAAGATCCCCGCAATCACCCCCTGAAGATGTCTACTTTGGAGACATCTGGGAAATTTTGAAACAGGGGGATGGTGGGCAGTCCAGCAATCCTACGTCAGAGAAGTCTGTGTGCTTGCAGGCTTTTGGCACCCAACCATCTACATCCTGGGTGACCCCGCCCGCTGAATGGCTTCATTGAGTTGATCTCTCAGTGGGTATGGAAGGCCCCTGGCATTATTGAGCCAATACCCTGGAGACCAGACAAAATTATAACTGCACCTTTACACAACCCATTCTGGGGCAATGGCTTACTGGTAGATGCCATGGTTGTGGCAGCAACCACCAGAAAGGAACTAGCAGATGAGAGTTCCACTATTCATCCTCCTAACAAAAAGTTGAGGATGATCAATAGACAGGGGAAGATAATTTAGGCCTCATTGACCTTTAGTCTCAGGTTTTTGAATTATTTGGCAGATTTTATGAGGTTGCAGAGGGTTCTGATTAAAGAAACTCGAAAAACAAAAGAATATATATTGAGCAATTGCCCCCACTTATGCCATTCTATATATGGGCTATTTTGAAAGGGAATATATTTACAGTTCTGATTTCTTTAAGAAAAATGTGTTTTTTTTAAGCAATATATTGATTACCTCATCCTTTTATGCAAGGGTGAACCTAAAGGTTTTGACATTTTTTTCTCTGGTTTGAATTCTAATGAGCATAAATTGAGTTTTTCAGTGTTGAAAGGAGAATCTAGTGTTGAATTCTTGGATTTTGAGTTCTATGTAGACACCAAAAATAATATCCAGTTTAAACCATTAAGGAAAGCTACTGCAGTAAATATTTTTACATGCAGATAGAATGCACCCTCCCCACTTGCTTAAGTCTTTGCCCCCAGGTGGATTTAAATGTATTGCCCATAATACTTCAGAAGAAAATTACAAAAAAAGATTTCTTCTGGAAGTTAAAAACAGGCTCTCTGTGAGAGGATATAGTGAAATTGACCTACAACATGCCTAGGATGAAGTTTTGGTTGGAAAGGTATCTGGTAGAAGTGGGAGACATGAGAATGAGATCAGAGATGATGACTCTGATAAAATTGAAATCTTTTTTGTTTCCAAGTTCTCAGGTTTTTCTGAAACCATGAGAAGGATTATTTTAGATTTATGGCATGTTTATGAAGATATAAATGTAGGTAAGTTGTTTCCCAGATTTGTTAGGTTTTCCTATGGACGATATGCCAATTTGAAAGAACTATTGTACATGGGTCAATCTGGTGGCTCACTAGAGTCTTTGGGTATGTATGCCTGTGGTCGGTGTAAGTATGTAGATATATTAGAGATATTTCAGGTGAATTTATTAATGGTAAAAAGTATGTGTGTGAGGGCAGATTTAACTGTAATTCTTGTTGGGTAGTTTATGCAGTGGGTTGTCGGTGTACTGAGACTAAGTGGTATGTAGGACAAACTAAGAGAAGTGTAAAGTTGAGGATTATGGAACATTTAAAGGACATTCGGAATGTCAACATGAGGAGCCCAGTTGTGGGGCACTTTATTAACGTATATAAATGAAATTTATCTTCTTTTTTCTTTAGTGTTCTTGCTCAGCCTGTTTTAAATAAGGGGAGTAATATTGTCAGGAACCTCTTGGTTTTGAAAAGTGAATTCATTTTGAATTATAGAACACTGTTCCCCAAGGGTCTTAATCTTGAGGTCAATTTGGTGAACTAAATAAGTCTGTTTTTAGTGTTTAGACTTTAAAATAAAATGTGGTGACTATGTTTATAATATTTGTGTTGTAAAATTGTAAAATATTAAAAAGTCTATTGTAAAACTTGTATATAAATGGATATTGACAATGCTTTTGCACTTCAGAATTTATAGATTCATATATTTGCAAGCTTATAAGTTGTGTATATAAAAAATGTTTGAAAAAAAGTGTTTTCACTTTAAGGGTATAATTGATTAATTGGGGTTTTATGTGTATAAAAGTATGGCTGTATTATTTTACATTTATCCGTTGAAGGCGAAATGCCTAGGTACCAGTGGTGTATGTAAGCTGTAATAAAGATTTTCACAGCCTTTCCTGCTGCCTCTTTGCTCAATATGTATATTTTTTGTTTTTCGAGTTTTGCTGGTTTTGGTGTTGATTAGAAACTCGGATACCCTCTCAGGAGCTGTTGCTGGCAATGTTCGGGACTCCATAACTTCTCACCTGGCCACCCTGACTTCCATTTCCAACATGAGGCTCATTTCTCATACAGCCAAAGGGATGACAAGAGCCACTGGTTCAGGCATAGACTTAAGGAGAAGTGCCTGGATGCATTTGTGTGACTTTGTGGAACCCTTCAAGTCTACGTTTGTCAGTGCCCCCTTTGATGGCACTTCCTTATTTGGGCCCAGGGTTAAACACACTCACTAGGTGTAAGAAAGATAGAAAGACTTTCTGCAATGGGCGTATGCTTTTTCACTTCTCAGAGACCCTTTTCGAGGAATCAACTCACTGGTGGAAAAATGTGGTTCAAAAAGTCCCAAGGGTCCTTTCCTGAGATATAGTGGCAGTTCCCCCAGGGCAGAAGGGGGAACTCCAGTGGGAGATGCCTCCTTCATGGCAGAAGGGGTCCACGAAACCTGGATTTTTGAGATTTCTTCTTTGATAAACCCTTCCAACTCCCCTGAACTGAGCCCTGATTTCCCTCCTCTGGTGGCAGTCGGGGGTCATTTTTCCCTGCACCAGAGAGCCTGGCTACAGATTACTTCTTAAAAATGGATGCAGGGAATTATATTCAGAGGTTGTATTATACTCGTTTCACAACGTGCATCATCCTACAGAAAAATCCCAGGTGTTCCACCCAATCAAAGGGAACAAGCACCACTAAAAATACAAAAGCGAGTCATCCAAAAAGTCACCCCCCCGCACACACACAGACCAGATAGGGTCCAGAATTTACTCAAGATTCTTTAGTGCCAAAAAAGACAGGGGACTGGAGATCTATTCTAGATCTCGGCAAACTAAACAAATTGGTTCATCGAACCATATTCTAGATGGTCAAGGTTCAGTCTGTTCTTCGTTTTTGGAAAAGAATGATTGGATGTGCTCCATAAAACTCCAAGATGCGTGCAATCACTTAAAAATGCACAGGTGGTGCAGGAGGTTCTTATGCTTCTGGCTGGGAGCCATTAGTTTCCAGTTCAGAGCACTGCCCTTTGGTCTAATCACAGCACCCAGGGTGTTCACCAAATGCATGACAGTAGTAGTAGCTCACTTGAGACTGCACGGATTCCGGGTAATGTTTTTCATGTTTCACTGTTGCAGTCATCACATTTGGGTTATCTGCTTGCAGGTAGCCCTCAGTCGGCCTGATTATCAAAGTCTTGGGTCCTGCGTCGGTTGCTGTCTCATCTTCCATGGCATCAGGTAGTCCGGGTTTAAAGCATGCAGCCAACGCCATTACATCAGTCTTTCTTGCCGAGCGGTGCCTGAAGCAGAAGCAGTTCGCAAGTGCCGGTCAGCCGACTCCTGAAATTTCCGTTTTTGAGTTTCAGAACCAAAGTCTTCAACTAAGCTAAATACCCCATCGGGGATCCTTTTTCCTGCTCTAAACCAATGTCAGTAAAAGTTAACAATTGTATTTCTTGTGGAAAGCAAATACCTCATAACGATTTTCATTCGTACTGCATTCCTTGCCTAGGGCCAGACCACGACATGCATTGCTGCCGGTTTTGTGTCTTATTCAAACCTCGAACTATTCGTCGTCTGTTCATTTTCACATCTAAGTATTTTGGTACCCAGTTCAATTATCCAGAAATGGCTTCAGTAAGCCACCCAACTACCGACATTCCGAAAAAACGCAAAGATAAAGGCAGAGACAGACCGCATAGTTCCAAAGCTGCTGAAGACGTTTCTCCTAAGCTAGTCGCCAGTTCACCGGTACTCAGTGAGGCGCTTTCGCAGGCCTCTACTGAGACCCATTCAAAGTCCATTATGCTGTGAGATGCTTCTTCAACTCTGGAACCTGCGGATGTGTCTCTACCTTGGATGGGTCCAGAGCTGCTGTGCAGGCACCGGCTTCTGAGGGTGTATTCAGGCCTACTGACTTGCATATCAAACCGACGCCATCTTCTTCAAGGCCTAAAACTTGATCCATGCCTAGAAAACCAACACCCAGACCGCATGGTCAGGCCCCTATGCCTAAAAAACAAATTATAAGAATGGCTGAAGACCTTATTACTCTAATCAGGGGAAGCCACCCTTCTCCCTCTAAGAGACCTAGGACTGATTTTCCTTCTGATTCTTCTGATCAGGACTCTGAAATTTCTGTTTTCTCTGATGACCAGGAGTTGCCCTTATCTACCTATGAAGATTCTGATGCAGAGGACTCCATTCCCTCTGCTTCCCCTCCAGAGGATTTCTGTTTTGGTGAAAACTTGCATACTCTTAGGGAGCATTTCCGCTGGCAAAGGCAGGATTACTCGACTCCAAAAAGAGGCTTAGGGAATTCCTACTCCTACCTCAACATAGGTCTTTAACCATCCCTCCTGTACTGGACATTGTAGATGATGCCGTTTCGGAATCTAGCCTGACCCCTGACTTTTTACCTCCGGCTCCCAGAAAACCTGACAGTTATTACAGGGTACCTGACTCTCACAAGTTCCTCTTTAAGAATCCTACTGCGGATCCTGAGACCATTTCACAGGGACCCAAAGGCATTAAGGCTACTACTGCCAAAAACCCTACCCCCTCTGATAGAGATTCCAGGGCCCTGGATAGATGGAGTAAAAAGGTATACACTTCTGCTACTTTGGCCATTAGGGTCTTAAACTGCCAGTTTCATATGTTAAAGTATCAGCAGCATATTACTGGACTGCTTAAACAGAAAATGATGTTTCCTGACTGTGCTGAAAATAAGGAATTACAGTTAATGCATTCTGCTGAGCAGGTTGGAAAGCATACTTTGCAATGTGGTTTTGATTCATTAGAGGCATCTTGCAGGGCTGCTGTCACTGGGTCTGTACTTAGAAGGCATGCTTGGCTTAAGGAGCAATCTTTGCCAGATCATGTTAAAGCTAAATTACTGGATGCTCCCTTAAACCAAGGCCGCCTGTTGGCAACAAAACAGTAGTAGTACTTAAAAAGATAGAGGAAAAAGCTAAATCTATGCAAACTGTTAAAGATTTCCTGCAAGTTCAGCCTCACAGATTTAGTAGGCATAAGAATTGGTCCTTTCCTGCCTCTTCAAGGCCTTCTCAGTCCAAACCCAGAACCAGCAGAACACCCAGGCTTCAGTCCCAAGGTACTCACAGGCCTAAGCAGTGGGGGACTCCAAAGCTGGAATAGTAAGACACCCCCCTATGGTAAACTGTCACAATGACTTAACTTTAAACTTTCCAAGCCCTGCTGAACCAACTGTCCCTTTAGGGGGAATGATCGCCCTGCATGCAAAAAACTGGGAACTCATTATCCAAGACAAATGGGTTTTAAATGTAGTTTCCCAAGGATACAGATGCCACTTCCACTCCTTACCAACCCCAAACGGTTGGTCAGACCTACCCCCAAATTAGTGGGCAGAGGCTCAAAAGCAAGTGTTCTCTCTTCTAAACATCAGGGCTATTCAGCCTGTCCCAGAAGAAAAATGAGAGCAAGGCTTCTACTCAAAACTTTTCCTGGTGTCCAGAAAAGACAATTCTGGCGTCCTATCCTGGACCTGTCTATCCTCAACACCTTTTTGGAAATCCCAAAATTCAAAATGCTAACTCTGCATCAGCTGTTTCCCATGCCAGGCAAAAATGCCTGGTTGGCAACACTGGATTTAAAGGAAGCTTACCTGCACATCCCAATAAGGGAGTCTTGCAGAAGATGCCTATGCTTCAGAGCAGGCTACATGCACTATCAGTTTTCTGCACTGCTCTTTGGCTTATCTACTGTGCCCAGGGTATTCACAAAGTGCCTAGCTCCAGTCATTGTATTTTGTAGGCAAATAAATATTCAAATATACCCATACCTGGATGATTGTCTAATTCAGGCAGAAAGCCAGGACATTCTGTTAAATCTGGCATTTGTGAATTCGTGAGGACATTGCCAACTTCTCTGGGGTACACTATAAACGAAAATAAATCACATCTAGTATCCTGCCAACAAATTATTTTCCTGGGAGCAAGCTTGAATAGAACTTCCCAGATGGCCTACCTCACGCCAGAGAAACAAGTTCATTTGACAACCTACTTCAAACTACGGCCACAAAGACCCAGCTATCTGCAAGGAAAATGCTGCAAGCCCTGGGGTTCATGGCCTCTTGCATTCTACTAATTCCATATGCAGGACTGCATATGAGGAAACTACAATGGTATCTAAAATGCCTATGATGTCAACATTCTCAGAACCTAGAGTCTATGATTCCTATCATACCTTGTCTAAAGATAGAGTTCTTTTGGCGGGCAGAGGCCTGCCACCAAAGCAAGGGACTGCCATTCACTCTACCCCCTGCCGCCCAAACCCTAACAACAGACTCATCAGACTATGCATGGGGGGCTCACTTGGCAGGGCAGTGCATTTAGGGCAAATGGAACCTGAGTCAAATGCACCTGCATATCAACCAAAAAGAAATGTTAGCAGTACAGAATGCTCTGACAGCCTTCAAGGACCACATTCTTCCAGGACAATTATTGGTAAAGACGGACAACACCACAGTTATGTGGTACATAAACAAGCAGGGGGGAACCCACTCATACCCTCTCTGCAAACTAGCCATGGCTCTGTGGAACACAGCCTTGAGCTACCAAGTGCAACTACAAGCTCAATTCCTGCCAGGCAAGCTAAATACACTGGCAGACCTAAGCAGAAAGTTCATGGACCCACACGAATGGAAACTGGAACCAAAGATATTCAACATGTTGAGAAACAAATGGGGGAGCCCAGAGATAGACCTGTTTGCCTCCCCTCAGAACTACCAGTTGGACAAATTCTGCACAAGGACTCCCCACAGATGAGCTTGGAAAGTGGATGCCCTGTCCTTCACCTGGAAAAACCTATCAGTTTATGCTTTTCCCCCTCTGCCTCTCCTCTCCAATGTGCTGCTAAAGATCAAACAGGACAATCCAAGGACAATACTGATTGCACCAGACTGGCCACGCCAACACTGGTGTACCCCCTCTTGCGCAGTATGTCACTGCTGGAACCATGGCATCTGCTTCAGACCCCTGCCCTGCTGTCTCAGCAGGAGGGCCAGATTCTGCACCCACAGCTTCAAACCCTGAACCTTGCAGCCTGGCTAAATACCTGATCCCTCCGTTACCATCCCTCAGTAAGCAAGTGATGGATGTCATTCTGGAGGCAAGAAGGCCTAGTACTAGAAAATCATATGCTGAAAAATGGAAAAGATTCTGTTCCTGGAGCCAAACACAGGGAATGGACACTACAGTGCCCAATTTACCTCATATTCTTCAATCCTTAATTGAGATGCTTCACAAGGGCCTTTCCTTTTCTTCCGTCAAAATTCATGCCTCGGCCATTTCAGCTCGTTATAATACAGAACCACCCTTCTTCTCTCATCCACTGCTGAAGCAATTCCTCAGAGGGGCCAAAAACCTAAGACCATCCAGGAGAGCCCCTACTCCAGCCTGGGACCTTAACTTTGTATTGGAAAAACTCACTCTGCCTCCCTTTGAGCCAGCTGCAAATGCAGAGTTGAAATTCCTTTCGTGGAAAACAGCCTTCCTTCTAGCCATCACTTCAACAAAAAGGGTGTCTGAATTACAGGCCCTCATGCCAGTGGAGCCTTTCATCATCTTTCATGTGGACAGGGTGTCCCTCAGGACCAACCCTTCCTTTATGCCCAAGGTGGTATCCAGTGTGGCCCTTAATCAGTCCATTCATTTGCCAACCTTTTCTAATCCACAGAACAAAGGGGAATGAATACTGCACTCCTCGGATGTGCACAGGCAACTTAGATTTTACTTGGACAGAACTAAGCCTCTCAGGAAATCAGAACAGCTGCTTGGTTGCATTTGCTGCAGGGGCAGAGGGGAAGGCCATCTCAAAGCAAACACTTTCTAAGTGGATAGGCCATTGCATTCATTTCTGCTATAAGCACCATGGAAAACCTACCCCACAGGGGATAAGACCTCATTCCACCAGGGCTGCATCTACCTCTGCAGCCTTTCTCAGAGATGTCCCTACCAGTGACATCCTAGAAGCTGCTACCTGGAGTTCTGTACATACCTTCACCAAGCATTACCACTTGCCAATTTTCTCTAAATCCAGAGCTGGCTTTGCCACTGCAGTCTTGTAGGGCCTTATAGCTGGTCCTAATGCTATCTGATTGCCTCCTCCCATCCTTAGCATTGGAAATATACCTAAATGTGATGACTGCGGTGAAACATAAAGAACATAGTACAGTTGTGTACACTTACCATAAATGAAGATGTTCAAGTGTATTCACTGTTGCAGTCCTGGTTACCCTCCCTCCAGCCCCCTGTCTTCTATTAACTATATCTCTATTCTTGCTTATTATGCTTTAAGCTTTCTGGTGTATTTGCTTTTTTTGGAGATGTAACCTTGTATATAATTGCTTCCCATTATGGGGACACCCGACATCTGGGACAAGAAAAAATGATGTAATGGCATCGGCTGCATGCTTTATACCCCTGACTACCTGATGTCATGAAAGATGAGAGATGCATTTCTGCCGATACCTTTGAAAGCCATCAGGTAGAAGAGTAAAGTCATCCTTATAGCCCCCTTTTTGCCTCACTAGATTTGGTTCCCCTTCCTTTGGCCTCATCTAATCAAACAAACTTGGATCCTGAATCCAATTCCAGATGATCTGTACCGTCCGACAGGCATGGTTCACACAAGATTCACAATCTCAAGCTGACTACTTGGTTTCCCCACTTCAGTTAGTAACCAGACAACCTAGCTCTCTTCCCCTCTTCGACACATACTATCGTCTCATAAGCCTTCTACACAAAAACTGTAGTCTAGCAAATGGAAGAAGTTTGTATAGTGGGCTCTACAGAACAATATTGAATGCTTCTCGGCCCCAATTCATGAAATACTTACATTTTTGGCATTGCTTTTTGATAATGGGGCCTCTACTTCCACCATCAAAGTCCAACTAGCAGCCATTTCCAACTTCCATCTTCCATATTGGCTTCCAAGATTCTCCTCTGGCCTCCCACAAACTCTGTAAGCCTTTCTTGAAGGGTACTCTTCTGTTATGACCGCCCTTCAAAGACCGTACTCCACCATGGGATCTCAACTTGGTGTTACAAGCAATCATTCAAAAACCATTTGAACCTGCCTACACTTGTGATATTAAGTTCCTTTCCTGGAAGTCTGTTCTGTTAGTCATGCTCACTTCTGCCAGAATTTCAGTGATTCAAGGCCTTTCATCTAAACCTCAATATCTAGTCTTTCATAAGGACATGGTTTCACTCAGAACCAACCCTTCATTCCTTCCAAAAGTTGTCTCTGAGAACAACATCAATGAGTGTATTAACTTGCCAGTTTTCTTCCCCAACTATAATAATAAAGGAGCGTATTGTTTACATTCTTTGGATATACATAGTTACGTTTCTACTTACACAGGATAAAAGACTTCAGTAAATCAGACCAGCTTTTTATCTCCTTCTCACATACCAAATTGGGACAAGCTGTATCCAAAGTCACTTTAGCAAAATAGCTAGCTAACTGCATTTCCTTTACATATTCCCAAGCTGTTGTCACTCTTTCAAAACTCCCAGAGGCTCATTCCACAAGAGCTGTAGCTACATTAGCTGTTTTTCAGGCTAGAGCATCCATGGACAACATGTGCAGCAGCGACATGGGCCAAGCTCCATACCTTTATTACTCATTACAGATTGGATCTGGTCTCCAGGAGTAGACTATCATTTGGCTCAATGGTGCTCAGAAATATCCTTCCTTGGTCCACCCAGGAAGTAAGGTAGCTGGTGACTGTGTCTCGTCCATTGAGGATAACATGAAATTGAGAATTTCAGATAATGAAGTTATGTACTCACCGTAATGTTCCATCTGAATTGTCGATTTTCATGTATCCTCAACCCCCCGGTCTCCAACACTCCTACCTAATTCTTTTGGAAGAAAGGGTGGTCTTTACCCTTTTTTCACAATCTGCCTTGTTATTATTACAGTGGTGACAGACCCAGACATGGTCTCTGTTGGAAACACAGGGATTTTCTTTCCTTCTTATTTTTCTGCTTATTCTGTCAGCAAACTCTATCTGAGGTATTCAACCACCAGGTGCCTTATGGGTAAAGGGGGAAGCTTGAGAGTTTTTTGTGTCCACGAGCTTTAGCAAGCAGCCTAGTTGGTTCCAAAGGATCTGAACCAAATTCATCCATTGAGGATACATGAAACTTGACATCTCAGATGAAACGTTATGGTGAATGCATAACTTTTTTTTTATTGGTGTAACATTAAAGTTTCCACAAGAAAGTGGTACAAATCCAATGGCAGATAAACTGTTGAAGAGTTGGGGACACAGAGTCTGCAGCCATTTAGATCTTGAGCATTTATTGATTGCTTTGAATTGTTAGTTGTATGCTGTGTAGCAACACCACCTTCATCCTGCTTGTTTATATGGAGCCTTTTCTAATGTCCAGTAATGTGAAACACCTTTTTTTTGCAACTAGTAGGCATACATTTGTTTAATGTTTAAAATCAGTCTGTTCTGGGCACCTGCTGAAGATAGACTACATCAGTGTAACAAATGCTGTACTTCGTCTGAATAGTTTCTTGAGTAATCAAATCTGAAAGTGCCTCACCCACTCATGTTTTTGCAAGTGTTCAGATTATCTGCTGAGTGAAAAATGCATGTACAGGACACGTTTCAAATCTCAGAACAACATCTTCATAATTCGATTTTCCATTTTGTGGTGAATTGTATAAAAACGGCTATGTGCATTTTTTTTTGTCATGTATATCATTCCTGTTTTTCTCTATTAGAATGATTCCACATACTGTCTGCTGCCTCTATGATACATTTTTTTCAACATTTCTAAGGAAATATGCATTGTATAAATAATTGTACTGTACTTTGCTTAATGTGTGTACTGAGTAAGGCAATGGGCTGAGAACACAAGTTTGAATACAATAGCCCTTTACTTATTTACTGTCTTTGTCCTTTAGTATTTACTTAAATACCTTTATGTTTGTGTGGTCACTGTTTCAGTAAGTACAATAAGGATCTCTGCCGCCATGTCAGTATGTTGACTCAGATGTCAGAGCTGGGCACCCTTTCTGCATGGCCAGGCTGACCTCACCTAATCTCATACAGTCTCATGCACCTGCTGTGTAGGTAGGTGTGGTCTGTCCACACTATCTTTATTGCTCCATTTCATGTTTTCATCAAGAGAGTGCGTCATAGTCCAGGCCTGTGACTACATAACATCCAGCAGATAATTACCCTGCAGAGGAATGTTTTATTCTAATTTGTAAGCACAGTCTCCTGTGCTTGATAAATTTCTAAAAGTGGATGTTTGAGTAGCAAATTGCAAGTGCACAGAGGTGTAGGGTGTGTCTGCGAATGTCTGATACCATGTAAAGATTTCCAATACAAATGGATATGGTCAAAAACAGTATCTCTCAGGACTTAAGTCCCAAGACTCTGAAGAGATGGTAGGAAGTCCATCAGGTCTACCAAACCAGAAAGTGTCTCACAACTTTGTTATAGCTAGTTTGCCTTGTCTGTGGATCCAAAGCAGCACAGTGGCACGAATGTGCCTCATTAAAATAAATAAATAAATAAATAAATAAATAAATACATGCATAGTAAATAAAAGGAAGATTGTTTCCAAAAAGAGGAGATTGTGCACACAGTTGAACTTTTTAGTTCGAGACCCCCTAGATCACATCAGTTTTGAAGCACTTGAGCAGCTCCTGCCCCTGACACCTGTTATTGCCATGATCTCTTTGGCAGCCACCTTGTGTTCACCCCCAGCACATCCTGCCAGACCAAAGTCCAGGATCAGAATTCCATTTGGACTCCATTTCCCGGGCATCTGCCATAGAGTATCACTTCATTATTAAAGAAGGGGAGGGCAAATTCCCCTTGATAATTGTTCAGGAAGAGATCTACTCC
Organism: Protopterus annectens; assembly: GCF_019279795.1. Taxonomy (NCBI): domain Eukaryota; kingdom Metazoa; phylum Chordata; order Ceratodontiformes; family Protopteridae; genus Protopterus; species Protopterus annectens. The sequence continues at coordinate 526,688,117 of NC_056732.1, forward strand.
GACATATCCAAACCAAGGGGAATGTCTCTTTAGGTTTACAAATCCCCAGCAACCACCCTACATCAAAGCCCCAGTGGCTAGATTACACATGAGGAAACTACATTGGTTCCTAAGGAATGCTTTGGACCAGCAGTCTATGTCCCTAGTGTGTTCTATCCCAGTCCTAATTTGTATCAAGAAGGAACTGGAATGGTGGGTTCAGCAACTGCAAAAGAACAAGGGAATGTCCTTCAGACAGTGGTACATTAAGCCAGTCTTCGACACTGGATGCATCAGACATAACTTTGGGTGTCCACACATTGCATCTCAAAGTGTGGGGCATCTGAACTCCTAGAGAGAGAGAGTGGCCTGTAAACATCAAGGAAATGATCGCTGTCAATTAGTTCTCAAAGGTTTCAAAACAACCTTGAAACCTGGGACTCTGAACATTGTCCAGATAATGCCACAGTTATGTGGTCCATATAAATAAAATGGGAGAACAATCTCTCGGCATTTCTGATGGTTAGCTTTACAGGTTTAAAAACAGGTAGTTTGCGCGTACACACACACACACACACACACCCATACAAGTAGAACACACACACACACAACCATACAAGTAGAACACACACACACACACACAACCATACAAGTAGAACACACACACACACAACCATACAAGTAGAACACACACACACACACACACACACACACACACACACAATCATATAAGTAGAACACGCACACACACAACCATACAAGTAGAGCACACACACACACACACACACACACACACACACACAACCATACAAGTAGAACACACACACACACACACACACACACACACAACCATACAAGTAGAACACACACACACACAACCATACAAGTAGAACACACACACACACACAACCATACAAGTAGAACACACACACACACACACACACACACACACACACACACACACAAGTAGACCACACACACACACACACAACCATACAAGTAGAACACACACACACACACACAACCATACAAGTAGAACACACACACACACACAAAACCATACAAGTAGAACACACACACACAACCATACAAGTAGAACACACACACAAGTAGAAGACCATACAAGTAGAACACACACACACGTAGAAGACCATACAAGTCGAACACACACACACACACACACGTAGAAGACCATACAAGTAGAACACACACACACGTAGAAGACCATACAAGTAGAACACACACACACACACACACACACACACTCACACTCACACTCACACTCACACTCACACTCATCCATAGAAGACCATACACGTAGAACCTCAGTGTATCCATGTGGATTACTACTAAACAGAGCAACCATTACAGACCTCACAGACAGATTGTATGTACCAGAGATGGATTCTTTGACTTTTCATAGTATGAAGCAGTTGAGAAAAAATGTACTCTTGAGTATCTCACTAACCGGCTTGGGCATTGAATGCCTTCTAAATGTAGTGGATGTGTCTCTTTCTGTATGCATTTTCTTATCTACCTTTGTACCCCAACATAATTCATAAACTTGAAGAGTAAAGGCCCAAAAATTACTTTGCCCCTTTCTGACCAAGACAGCACTGTTTCTTCCACCTGCTTCAAATGGCTTGGGAGAAACCTTTACTGCTTTCTCAACATGTGAACCTTCTAATACAGTGCAGGGGTCCCTAGTACATCCAGATCTGTCCATGCTAAAAGGTGGCAGCTTGAAGGATATGGTTCTGTTACCCTTTGACCACCTGTATTCTTAGGTCAGTGTAAAAGTCATTCGAAGAGGTAGAAGAGCAGGAAGCCATACTTGGCTAAATGGAATCTCTTCCCTCTAGTGCCAAAGGAGGAACTAGTACCTAAGTCAGGTATGGGCAATGGCAGATGTTCATCGTGTTTCACTGTTGCAGTCATGACTGTAGGGTTCTCCCCTGCTGGCAGGCAGTCCTCGGTCGGCCAGAATCCCAAAGTCTGGGTCCGGCGTCGGCCGCTCAGCCATGCTCCCTGACGTCAGAGCGTCAGGAGTACAAAGCTGACAGCAGACGCCATGTTCTCCAGTCTTTCTTGCCGTGCGGTGATAGCAGTTCGCAAGTGCCGGTCGGCTGACTCCTGACAATTTTTTCTAAACGTTCTTCAGTCCGAAGACTTTCTTCTCCTACTCAAAGGTAAATACCCCGTTGGGGAAACTTTTTTCTTGCTCCAGTCCGATGTCAGAGAAAGTTAATAATTGTATTTCATGTGGGAAGCAAATACCTCATAAGGATTTTCATTCTTACTGTATTCCTTGCTTAGGCCCTGACCACGACGTAGCTAGTTGTCGGTTTTGTGCTAGATTCAATCAACGTACGATTAAACGAAGGAACAATTTTGCATTTCATTACTTCGGTAGGCGTTTTAATTACAAAATGTCGTCGGATACGGTTCCGGCTACCGGAGTTCACAAATGACGCAAGGATAAAGACAGGCCTCCGAGGTCCAAATCAGACGATATTGTACAAGCAGAGGCAGCTTCAGGTTCGGCCGTCGTCAGTGAGGTGCTTTTGCAGCCCCTGTCGACGGCCATTTCGGAACCGATGGCCGAAATGGACTCCCACGAGGAGCCAACTAGGCCTTTGAATATTTCTGTTGCAGGACCTTCGGACAATGCTCCTTCGGATGGGTCCAGAGCCGCTGTGCAGGTACCGGCTTCCGAAGGGGTTTTCAGGCCTACTCAGCTTCTAATAAAGGCAAAGATAAAGGCAAAGACTCCTTCCAAATCAAAGACTGCAGCCCAGGCCTCTTCTGATCCGGCACCCAAGTCTCAGAAACAGTTACTTAAGATGGCGGAGGACTTACTTACTATGATTAGGGGTTCACATCCCCCTCCAGATAAAAGGCCAAGGCAGGAAGTGTATTATGACTCCTCTGATCAAGCTTCTGTTTCTTCAGTTTCTTCTTCTGACAAGGAATATTCTTTCCCTCCTTATGAGGATTCTGATGCAGAGGAATCCATTCCTTCAGCTTCTCCCCCTGAGGATTTCTCTTTTGGGGAAACTTTACATGAAATGAGGGAACATTTTCACTGGGAAGGACAGGAGTACTCGGAATCTAAGAAAAGACTAAGGGATTTTCTTCTTCTTCCCCAACATAGACCCCTGGCTATTCCTCCTATTTTGGATATTGTGCATGATGCTTTTTCGGAGGCTAACTTAACTCCTGACTCTTTTCCTCCAGCTCCTGTTAAGCCAGACAGATATTATAGGGTTCCTGATTCCCACCAGTTTTTATACAAGTATCATACTGCTGATCCGGAAACCATTTCTCAGGGTCCTAAGGGGGTTAAGGCCGCTTCTGCTAAAAACTCCATTCCCACTGAGAAGGATTCCAGATCTTTAGAAAGATGGGGCAAAAAAGTGTACACTTCTGCTACTTTATCTATTAGGGCTTTAAACTGTCAGTTTCATATGCTGAAATACCAGCAATTTCTTCTGTCTGTTTTAAAACAAAAGCTAACTTCCATTTCCGCCTGTGCAGATGATAAGGAATTACATGACTTAATGCATGCCATTGAACAAGTTGGGAAGCATGGTTTACACTGTGGATTTGATGCCTTGGAGGCTTCTTGTAGGGCTGCTGCCTCTGGCACAGTCATTAGAAGGCATGCGTGGTTAAAGGAACAAAACTTGCCAGATCAAGTAAAAGCTAAATTATTGGATGCTCCTGTTCAGCATAATGTTTTGTTTGGATCTAAAGCTGAAGAGGTGATAAAGAAGATGGAGGACAAGGCAAAATCCATGCAAACGGTTAAAGATTTCTTACAAGTACAGCCACCCAGATTTAGTAGGAATTGGCCTACAAAAAATTGGTCCTTTCCCAATTCAGACAGGCCTCAGAGGGGTAGATACAGACGCTCCCGAGGAAGGCCTCAAACGCAAGCCTCTTATAGACCAAGACAGTGGACTGCTTCCACCCCTAGGGGAGGACAGGTCGCAAGCTCATAGAAAACAGACTCAATGACTCCCTCTGTTGGGCTGCAGGAACTTCTTGCCTGGAAGCCCCTCTCGAGGAAAACTTTCTCTTTTCACCTAAATTGGACTCATATAACCCAAGACAAGTGGGTTCTGGATGTGGTTTCAAGAGGTTACAAATTCCATTTTCATACCCTACCAAGACTAAGCGGATGGCCAGATCTTCCAAAACATCAATGGTTAGAGGCCTTAAACCAGGTGGAAGCTCTCTTGGCTATGAAAGCCATAGAACTGGTTCCACTTTCAGAGATGGGACAAGGTTTTTACTCAAGGCTCTTTCTAGTCCCCAGAAAGCAAAATTCATGGAGACCCATTCTGGATCTGTCAGTCTTGAACACTTTTCTCGAGATACCAAAATTCAAGATGCTTACTCTACAGCAGCTACTTCCAATGCTGACCAAAAATGCATGGATGGTAACTTTGGATTTAAAGGAGGCATATTTACACATTCCCATCAGGCAGGAATGCAGAAAATACCTCAGGTTCAAGGCCGGATCGAGGCACTATCAATTCTCTGCGCTGCCCTTTGGATTGTCTACTGCCCAGGGTCTTCACCAAATGCCTGGCTCCAGTAGTAGCTTATTGCAGACTCAAGGGAATTCAAATTTACCCTTATCTGGATGACTGTCTTATTCAGGCAGACAACAAGGATGTCTTACTCCAGCATCTAGAATTTGTTCAGAATCTTCTCAAGTTCCTGGGATTCACTGTAAACATAAAAAAGTCAAATTTGACACCCTCACAACAGATAACTTTTCTGGGTGCTCTTCTAAACACAACAACCCAGATGGCATTTCTGACATCTGAAAAACAATTACAGCTGGCTTCAACTTTCAAAACCTTGGCAACATTAACTCAGCTATCTGCAAGGAAATTCCTGCAGGCTTTGGGTTACATGGCCTCCTGCATCCTTCTCGTACCATATGCAAGACTACATATGAGGAAAATACAGTGGTACCTAAAAAGTGTATGGTCTCAGCATTGCCACAGTTTAGACATACAGATCACCGTCCTGCCTTGTCTTCAAAAGGAATTCCTTTGGTGGTCCAAGGCATGTACTCTAAACAAAGGAAAACCCTTCAGTCTGCCTCCAGCCACTCAGATACTAACCACGGACCTCAGATTATGCATGGGGAGCCCATTTTCAGGGCAACTGTCTGCAGGGCCTTTGGACAAAGGATCAGAAGCACCTGCATATCAATTTAAAGGAAATGTTAGCCGTTCAGAACGCTCTATTGGCCTTCAGGAATCTTCTACAACCAGGACAACTACTGATACGGACAGACAACACCACAGTTATGTGGTACATAAACAAGCAAGGGGATCTCATTCCTATCCCCTTTGCAGACTAGCCATGAATCTATGGAACACAGCTCTAGCTTGCAAACTGGACCTTCAAGCTCAGTTTCTACCAGGGAGGCAAAATTTCCTGGCAGACAGTCTGAGCAGAAACCTGTCGGACCCACATGAATGGATGCTGGACACCGAAATATTCAAGATGATTACAGCAGTCTGGGGATGTCCTCACATAGACCTCTTTGCATCCCACCTCAATCATCAACTACAGATTTTTTGAACCAGGACATTCCACGAACTAGCTTGGAAAGTGGATGCACTATCATTCATTTGGAGAAACCTCTCTGGGTATGCCTTCCCGCCTCTACCTCTTCTTCCACGGGTGTTATTAAAGATCAAACAGGACAAGCCCAAGATGATAATCTTGCTGGCCCCAAATTGGCCTCGACAGTTTTGGTACCCAACACTGAAAAACCTTTCTCTGGAGCCCCCTTGGGTTTTACCACAGACTCTGAACCTTCTGTCCCAACACCAGGGTCAGGTTCTGCACTCCCATGTCAAAACTCTCAGCCTGGCAGCCTGGTTAATCAAGGGTCTATGATTCATTCGCTCCTACCCAAGCAGGTTATGGATGTCATTTTAGAAGCCAGACGTCCTAGCACTAGAAAATCTTATGCAGGAAAATGGAAAAGATTTTGCTCCTGGAAGCAGGCTCAGGATTCAGATCCTCTTATTCCTAACATTCCTCTGATTTTACTTTACCTGACAGATCTCTTACATAAAGGGTCTCTTTTTCTCTTCCATAAAGATACATGCCTCTGCTATTTCTGCTCATTATAATACAGACCCAACAATCTTTTCCCACCAGCTCATGAGACAGTTTCTCAGAGGAGCTAAGAACTTAAGGCCACCTAGATCTCCACCCATTCCTGCTTGGGATCTCAACTATGTTTTGGAAAAACTCACCTTACCTCCTTTTGAGCCTGCTGCCACATCTGACATTAAGTTTTTGTCTTGGAAGACAGCCATCCTGTTAGCTCTGACCTCTGCCAGGAGAGTTTCGGAGTTGCAAGCTCTCATGGCTGTGGAACCTTATATTATTTTTCATCAAGACAGGGTGTCTTTAAGGACTAATCCTACTTTCATGCCTAAGGTGGTTTCCAAAGTGGCTTTAAATCAAACTATTCACTTGCCAACTTTTTCCCCACTCCTCAAAATAAGGGGGAAAGGATCTTGCATTCCTTGGATGTACACAGACAACTACGTTTTTACCTGGACAGAACCAAGGACATCAGGAAATCAGAGCAATTGTTTGTTTCTTATGCTTCAAGTTCCCAAGGTAAAGCCATTTCAAAACAGACCATTTCTAAATGGATTGCTCATGGAATCAGATTTTGCTATTCACACCATGGAAAGCAAATCCCAGGGAGTATAAGGGCTCACTCTACCAGAGCTGCTGACACTTCAGCTGCCTTCCTCAGGGGAGTTCCTACCAAAGACATTTTGGAAGCTGCAACTTGGAGTTCAGTGCATACTTTTTCTAAGCACTACAATCTACCTTTCTACTCTAAGTCTAGGGCAGGCTTTGCTTCTGCAGTCTTGCAGGGCCTTTTAGCCGCCCCCTCTACTTTATGACCACCTCCCTTTTATTCTGCTTTGGGATTCAACCCTACAGTCATGACTGCAACAGTGAAACACGATTAACATAGTACAGTTGTGTACACTTACCATAAATGTAGATGTTCGAGTGTCTTCACTGTTGCAGTCCGGGTTACCCTCCCTCCTGTCCCCTCGTATTTTTTTTTTCTTTTGTGTGGTTCCCTTCTTCACCCTTCTTCTGAGGTGTATTTGCAAAGGGTATGGGATCTTACTCATTTTGGAACACCTGACATCTGGGGCAAGAAAAACTGGAGAACATGGCGTCGGCTGTCAGCTTTGTACTCCTGGCGCTCTGACGTCAGGGAGCATGGCTGAGCGGCCGACGCCGGACCCAGACTTTGGGATTCTGGCCGACCGAGGACTGCCTGCCGGCAGGGGAGAACCCTGCAGTCATGACTGCAACAGTGAAGACACTCGAACATCTACATTTATGGTAAGTGTACACAACTGTACTTTATTCTACAGTGTCTGTCTGATCCATACTCTGGTTTGTAGCTTTATGAAACATACATCTTTTGGTCATTTCTGACTGTCCTATCTGTAGATCCCTAACTAACATCCAGACCACCAGAAAAGCATTTCATAAAGGACATTGGTATCTGCCGGAGACTCAAGGTTTGTGTTAGACAAACTAATTTTGCTTCCCTTTGAACAGCAAACTGCAGTAGTGTCCTTAAGTTTTCTGATATGGAAAAAGACTTTACTTATTGCTACTATCTCTGCTTGTTGAGTTTTTGAACACTGGGCTTTGATGGGCAAATAACTGTATTTGCAGTTCCATAAAGATAGTGCTGTTGTCATGATCACTAAACTGTTTTGCAAAGGTTGGTGTACAGCTATCCCAGAGTCAAACCATAAATCTTTTGTTCTCCACTACACCTTGAAATAAAGGGGGCATGGTTTTTGTATCCCCTAGATGTGTGCATAGGCAGTTGAGGTGCTACCTAGGCATAAATAAGGCCAATAGAAAATCCAGAATCATTGTCTGTCACCTCTACAGAAAACAAACAAGGACTTGAGATAGCAAAACATTATTTTCAGCTAGTAAAATTGGTTAGAACATTACTTAACCTTTTGATACAAGATTCATGAATGGAAGAGTCAGACCACATTATTCAAGGCAGTAGCCCCCCATACACACACACAAGCTAGTGCTCAAGACAGTTTAGAGTCAACCACCAGGTCCTCCGTTCACCTTTTTGAAACATTACATAAGGGATGTAGTTTCCAGAAAAGGGTTCACTTCTGTCCTAAAAGACATTCCCTAGTCTTCATCCGAGTAGTGAGACAACCACACTAGTTGGAAGGGCCCTCTGGAAATCTTGTCAGTTATAATGACTGCAGGCAGCTAACAATTCTTATAGATGTTGGAGTGCAGTTACTGTTGCATTCTTGGTTCCCTCCCTCCATCCCTTCTGTTGCGTGGACCTGTCAAGGCCAGGGTAGTACCCATTTTCCCTTCCCACTCTTCATCCTTATCTCTTTGTCACCATCTTATCCTTGTTCACGTCCATCAGAAGGATGTAAATTCTCTAGTTTACAGACTAAGTCTCTGAGAAGGCTAGCTTTACCTGAGAACATCCAAAATGACGTGATTCAATTGGACATAGAGGAAGGGTGCTCAGTTCAGAAAGGTAGGTGAGATGTTAACTCATCTAGCATCAGAAATCTCTGTTAATGGTTGCAACAGTGACCACAAGCAAAATATCTACCATTATTTAAGTGTGCTTATTTAATTTGTTTATTATTTGTCTTTGTTGCCTGCCAGCCATCAGACTGTGTCTTCGTAAGCTGGCCCATTAGTTCCCCTTCACTGCAGCAAGAGCCAACTGAAAGAGGCTTTGCTGGGGCAGTCATCAGGGGTGATTCAATTTTTCTGTTATTGCCTTAAAGCCAGCACATACTCACTCATGTTTATGGCGACTCTGTGTAGTGGACTGTTAGAATGGATGCCACACCTCAGTGTGATGTGATCAATTAGTTCTGTCCCCACAGGCACCTCAACGTTACCCCAGACTCCACAAGTGACTCCACCACAGAAAATGTACTCCCTAGCATGTGTCCCTTCCTGGAAAGAGAGGTGAGCAGGCTTAAGTCACTTCATTCTTCTCTAACCCCTCTTCTACTCTAGTTCCAACAGACACCTGAGTCACTAATCAAACTCTGATCACCTGGAGCTGGCTAGTACTATTATGGTAAGTTGCCAACACAATGGTGCCTTCTCCTGGGTCAGAATGAATGGCTGGTATTTCCTGAAATATTGTCAAATGAGTTACATAATGACTGAATAATTTCTGCTACCTACACTGTATCTGCTAAGACTTGTTAGCTGCATTTTGTATTCTATCTTTCTTGTCATAAAATTGATGATGCTATCTTTTGTCAGTAGCTATGATGTAATCTAGAGACAAGTGATTAAAATAATACAATTTCTATGTGTTAGCATGGTTTTAACAAATCAAATGCCTAATTTTAAACTTTGACACACACGTATCTAGTTTCTTATGCTTGATTTTTTTGTTGTTGTTGTTGTTAATCAGAGTTCCACTTTGGCCGAAACTTTGTCTCTAAATGTTAACTTATTCTGTATTCATATGTGTAGCATTTGACACATATTTTATATAAATATAATTTATTACAGTGGATAGACAGCAAGCATTTTGTGATTTAAATGTAATTTATTACAGTGGATAGACAGCAAGACTGTGAAGAATTGACAGGAATTTAATGTTGTCATTGGATCACTTTAAGCTTCCTGACAAGTTTTTTCTGGATTGTCTTGAAATAATGTGTCACAAAAGAAAATATTGACAGCCTAGTTATCTGGAATTTTGTACATTATTCTCCCCCGGATTTACTATTCCTCCGTGCAGGACTAGCTTAGTCCTGCGTGGAGGCGGATGTTTAGGAGCAGGACGGCAGCGCACCATGTATAGTAATGAAGCACGCTGCCTGAGCTCCTAATCTTACATGGAACATGTAAGAGTGCAAGGGGCGTGTCTCAGAGCAGAGCTCTCAGAATATACATGTCCCCGCAATGCAGAACAGCAGAAAGGGATAAGAAATGAGCGAGACCACTCATAGGTGTCCGCATATCCCCACCAACATTCCCCCTTGTGTACAACAGCAAGTAATCACCAATAAAATGAACAAACCCTTTATTTTTTTATTTTAAAATCCGATTAAAGCTAACCGTAGGTGCGTGGGTGTGCCCATCCCTTAGCTGCGGTTAATGCAGCTTAAATAGCTAAAGAGGATAACAAGGAAGATGTATGCAAATGAAGCAACATAGCAGTAGTGTAGTGGGCAGAGCATTCGCCTTATGAGCAGGTATTCCCGGTTGAGTCCCACTGCAGCACATTCCATTTTCCACGGCAAAGCACATTATGACTAATGTTTATGTTGCATAACCCACTAAATAACATATTTATGGACTGGAGTACTGCAGTAAATGCACATGTGAGGTGTCAGTGTCATAATGAATAAAGCACTAGTAAGCAGGTTTAAGCACCAATAAGCAGTAGTAAGCATATTTAAGCACTAGTAAGCGAGTTTAACCCTGCTTGTGCAGGGGTAAGCAGTGTGCACACAGGTTAAGCAATTTTCAAGCTAACTCTCTGTAAGCATATGTAACCGGAGGTTAGCTTTGCTTACCCTCACGCAAACCTGCTTACAACTGCACAAAAGTGCCTTAATCACTCTGTATCCAATGTCCCTTGGTCTGCCCAGCAACAAAATAAACAGCCTTTGCAAGGCTCGAACCCAGGACCCTGCGCACCATAGCCAAAGTGATTTACCACTAAGCCATGTCAGATATACATAACCCTGATGTTTTCACAAACATATCATCCAGCCCAGTCATTCAACAGTACAGGAAATGTATTTCAACATGTAGATGTGTGTGTGTGTGTGTGTGTGTGTGTATGTATATATATATATATATATATATATATATATATATATCTAAATAGATAAAACATATCCTATATATGTAGCTATAGATATAACTATATATATATATATATATATATATATATATATATATATATATATATATATATATATAAACTATATACATATAAATGCCTACATCTATAGATATATATGTCTAAGTATATACAGCAAGATGTCCTTCATGGATGCATCTGCAGTCATAACAACTGGGTTGTCCTGTCGTCAGGCAGCCCTTCGGTCAGCCGGATTCCAAAGTCTGGGTCCGGCTTCGGCTGATGTCGCACTTCACCCGACGTCATCTCTGCTGGTCTTCGGGTATAAAGGCATCAGCCGACGCCATCTTCCTCAGTCTTTCTTGGCGTGGCTCAAGCAGAAGCTGTTCGCAAGTGCCGGTCGGTCAGATCCAGAGATTACTACTACCGAATACTACAAGACTTCTAAAGCTAAGTACCCGTTGGGGACTCTTTCTTGCCTCAGCCGATGTGAGAAAGAGTCAATAACTGTTTAACTTGTGGGAAACAAATACCTCATAAAGATTTCCACTCTTACTGTTTGCCTTGTTTAGGCCCAGACCACGACGTAGCAGCCTGTTCGGCCTGTGCTTCCTTCAACCGACGAACGCTTAGGGGTCGGTCAGAGTTTGCTGAACAGTTTTTCGGCTCAGATTTTGCATACATTATGCCGTCGGATCCTCCGACTACCCAAATTGTTAAAAAACGCCAAAGAAAGACCGACACTTTCGCGTCCGCGGTTTCGGCCGAAACCACGGTTAAGCAAACCGCGAGTGTCTCGGTTTCGGCCGAAACCGAGAAAACTGATCAAAATACAGCCGAATCAATGGCTACTACTGAGGTTCCTGCTACTTTATTTGAATCAGCCTCAGAAATTCTGCCTACAACTGTGGTTACTACTGACTTATCAGACACCATCCCTTTGGCTGTCTCTACCCCAGCACGTGGTGCTGCTAGGCCTCCTGCAGCCATGTCTATTAAGGCCTTTGCCAGGGCTAAAGCAGCCAAATCTACTAAATCAGTGCCTGTTAAACCTCCCTCAACCAGGCCCACTTCTAGTTCACAAATGCTTACTCTGGCAGAAGATTTAATATCCTTAATTAGGGGATCTCAATCTCACCCAGACAGGGCCTCTCAGCCCCCAGAAAAGAGACCTAGAGCAGAGCCCCCCGAGCCTGTGTCCTCTGATGATTCTGCGGATGACTCAGATATTACAGACCAGCCAGAGGCTCCTTTTTCCAATTATGAAGACTCCGATGCTGAAGAATCCATATATATATATAAACTATATACATATAAATGCCTACATCTATAGATATATATGTCTAAGTATATACAGCAAGTTATATATATATATGTAAGCAGATATATATATCTATGTAGGTATATGCGGACATAGTTATATTTATGTAAGCAGATATATATATCTGTATAGGTATATATGGACAGACATCTGTAGGTAACAGTGGGTAAATAACAAAAACATATATGTTCACATGCACCGTTAATGGGGTTGAGAGGCTCCAAACAATATACGTCTTGTACGAATAGGTATACCTCCCCCAGCCAAACATGTCCGCCCTGCAATACACTACCAAGTGTTGCAGATCCTATAACCAGGACCTGACATGACATGGGCATCTGTAGGATACATAAACTCAGACACATATATGCAGATACAGATACATATATATATATATATATATATATATATATATATATATATATATGTAACTACACATGCAGAGATATGTATAGTAAGATACATGCATAGTAGGTGCACACAATATGGAACAGCCACTATTCCTACAGTTACCACCTTACCAACTGGAAACTGTATGAGCCACCCATACAAATGACAATCATTGCCTGCAACATATACCCACAGAGAAATGAAAGGATATAATACCACACACAGGTTTGCATAAATGGGAAAGATTTATTTGTGTAGTATTAAGTTATATATACCATGTGGTATAGCTGTTTAGACACAGACATCCACATACACTTAGTCATGCAACTGTGAAACAGTTATACTAATACAGTAGTCTGGAAAAGTTAACAAATGTCGCTGTCCAGGCCAAGGCCATCAAGTAGTACAATAGTAAAAGACTGGGCCACAGGATACCAAACAATCAACAGTAAATAATGCAGATGTGTAGTTCAACAGCCTCTATCTACACCCTGTAGACAATCTCTAGGGGATAAAGACCTCAGCTGACACAATGGGATGTAACTGTTACATAACAAGGCACAACTGACACCATCACAAGCACACTGACAAACAGAACAGTCTGTATGGCAGGTGGCAGTAGGTCTGCATTTAACCAAGGTGGATTGTATGGTAATGTACATTCCATATACCTTAAGGCAGCTCACCCCTGATGGTCTTCAGGACTTTGGGCTTTCAGGATTCTGTAGCGCTCCCATATACATATATGTATGTATAGATATATGTATATATAGATATACATATATGTTTATATAGATATATGTATATATATAGCTATATATGTATGCACATTCTATGTGTACAGATATGCCTAGTTATGTTGGTATATATGTAAATATCATAACTATATGTGCATACATATCTATTCTGATATACCTACTACTGTCAATATGTATGTAGATATCCATACGTATATGTGCATATATATCTCTATCTGTGTATGTGTAGACATAAATTGCTCAGTGTATGTATATATCTGGGTGTTCATTTGTATAGCTATGTACATATACATGTCCATCTATGTATGTCGATATGTATATGTGTATGTCTGTATCGATATCTGGATAAACATATGTACATATATCCTCACCATATGTCCTGAACATGGAGTGTAGCCCTACCTCAGACCCTATAGTCCCAACTTTGCAGTGCAAGGGGATGTCAGGTATGTGTAGCAGGTATATTTGTAGACTATTGCTACTGTAACAGGGAGTGTCTTCACAGACATGGTGTGTGTGGGAGGCACATCTGCTTTTAACATGTGCGCCATTGGCTACTGACAGACATCCGAAGGACATCATTGTACAGTACCACTGCTAGCACGTAATGCTCCTGTGGACTACAGCAGGGATAATGGCCAATATATGTGGACAGTCTGACACACACTGGACAGTCCAGAGGTATACACATAACCCCTTAGTGCAAGACATGTGGACCAATCCTGACAATGTGGATGTTAACAGCCATGTTAGATGGGTATAGCACATAACTACTGGTGTACATGTGCCCCCATAGGTTATGCATTCACCCATCCCTGTTATCCTGCCACATACTAACCGCTGGTACAGAGGTGCCATGGCCGCATACTACCCATTAGATATTGACATACATCTGTACAGCATCCCACTGCTCTGTCTGACGTACATGACTGTTATGGTGGACCGGCGGCAGTACATCTGGCAAGTATCTGGACATTACATCTCACTGGGTAAGTACACTAAGCTGCTAGGCATGTAACAAGCACTGTGCAGGCTACAGGCAGACCGGCTCAACACTGTCCTACATTTCCTAAGGGGGAATGCACATGTACCTGCATATATAGCAGGCTCTACAGGCATGCCACAGCACAGAGTAACATACACCTGTGTGAAAGTGCATAACCACAACCAATGTGAACACCACCACATATGGTATGCTACCATATTATTATAGTGTATGGACTATCTGTTCAACAACAACCTCATATGTGCCACTCACACACTAACCATACATGTACTGGGCTGCTACACAGTGTGCTTGTCTGTGGTATGGAACATGTGCGTGTATGGCCGTACAAACATGTCAGCTGATAGGGTAACATACAGTGGAGCAGCATGTCACATCAGATAGAACAGGACCAAGAACAATGACATCTACCACAGTCTGTACAAAGGCCAAGGTACATATTAACAAACACACACTGCCGACAATCACCATAAGAACACAGACCTCAGTACTGTGCACACAACTACAGAATGTCCAGGTTATGTCATCAAATATAACCCCTACTATACATAACATGTGTAGCAGTCTGATATCTCACTGGCTTATCAGATGTCACTAATTATGGTGTACAGCACATATGCCCCCCCTTACTGCATGACATATGTACAGAGGTTGACAGCGTTGTGGCTGGAGGCACGTACACAGGGCCAATATTGACATGTTGCTGTGATAACCTCATACATTTACTGTTGTAACTGGGTTTGTTGCAACATACGTTCTATGAGGGATATGAAGTCAGTAACTCTCATTGCTGTCACCATCTACAGACTGCAATCCTCACACTACCTTCTGCAGTTCACAGGTGCTTTGTGGGTAACACCTGAAACAAAAGGCACCACACACTGGCCAGTCTGCAGATGACCCTACAGATGGGTGGTCCCTCATAAACGTAGCACTGACATGGCAGGTATGAAAACATGTAGGACAGCCATATCCACACACACCCTGTTAAACCAACATTACGCCAAATGCAGTATAACTGCACTTAGTCTAGTCAGATCAGGCACATCCCCCTCCTGTGTGTTGGCCTGTTTCCACAGTGTATGTTGTTAGAGGTAAATCCCTAATCCATCTGATATGCTGTTTGCCAAAAAAAAGGTAGAGTTCCTGCTCACAGTGAATGAAAGGCCCAACACCAACATGATGTTCCTAGATATTGGTTTGTGTTTCCATGCAGTTGGCTATGGGAATGTTACCACAGCTGTTCCACATGCAATCAGCTAGAGGAGGGATGCAGTTCGTGCAGAGGCCATCAAATGATCCTGAGCATCACTTAAAATACACATGCTGCTGCCTAAGCAATGCAGATGTAAGTCTCCACATCCACCAGAGAGGGAGTGAGAGAGGCAGACAGAGGCACAGAAAAGCCAGTGAGGGGTGGGAGAGTAAAACTTAAGCATGTTTGTGTTACACACCTACAAGTACAGGGTATCAAACCCCTGACAACTGTAGTGCTATTACATGTCCATGCAGTTAGTGGATGCGCCACATAGGTTACATGTTGGAGAGCCCTCAGAAAGTATATGTGATGGTGAGTGACGTCTGCAACAGGGATATGGTAGCTATGTGGTAGGTGTAGTACACATGCCTGTCTACATGAACAGGTGTCAGCGTCAACACAGCCACACTCTTGCAGGGACTTACACACATTGACACACTTGGCAGGGCCAGGAATACAACTCATCACTAGTGGGATTGCCACAACACAGTACTGTGCAGGTATCACATGCACCACAGGGGTCATATGGAGGTTATATGTGCAAGTGGTATGTGGAGGTGTCTGACATCAGACAGCATCCTTCAGTATGCCAGTGGGGGTTGCAGTGAATGTGAATGTGGTCATACGCATCATACACCACACACACGGGTGCCAGTACTGACATGCATGGGTGCACTGCTTCACGGGTGTGTTGTGGTCAATGGTGCAGGACTGCTATACAAGGCTAGGGGATGGGTATAACTTGGCATCAGGCCACATGACAGTGGTCTGTGACGTGGCTTAGGGGTGTAGTATCTGGAGTTGCCCACACAGGTGGGTATTGTTTTCACCATCCAGTCACCTGGGTGACTATTGCGTGTGGCCAATGCTGTGCATTGCTTGCCATGTATATGTTCTTTAGTCCATGAGATATGGACAGTGTCTGGGATGTGCACACCTCCCACATGCATGTACAGTGACATGTGGAACTGTACCTGGGGTGTCTGGCCCATGTTGTGTACACAGAGCGTTATCATCAGATGTGCCAGTCCTGGCCTCATGTGGCGGGAACTGTTAATGGACAGCAGGTTGACCCTGCACCTACATTGATAACATGATACCGGTATTCCCTGGTGTAAGTGGCATCTTTCCATACAGGTCTTGTGTTTCAGGCATGGTATGTTCTTTGTGGGTCACATTTGATGGCACCACAGGTGTTCAGTGGGGAACATGGGGGAAGTGCACTGTCGGCATGTACATGCCTATTGGACTGATGGACAGGGTGCCATGCCCTCTGTAGCCTACTGCAATCACACCATGGTTACTATCAGTAGGCAATGTGCAGGGTACTACCAACATAGCGGCTGTTGCCTAGGCAAGTGTGTGTTTGTATGAGACATGGGTTGAGAGTGTTCCCTGGGTAATACAAGTGTTGCTAACGTTGTTCAGCTGGCATTGATGTCACATTTAGGGGTATGGATTTGCACCCCAGCCTCTCAGCTGTTTCACATCTGTTATCCCTGTATGGTGGACATTGTGATATGTACTTGGCCCACCATATTTGCAAAACCCGCTCCACATTGAGTCCAGTTGTTACACACTGACAACCACCTCCACACAGGATACGAATGACACACACACACACACACACACACACACACACACACACACACAGTCTGTTCGGCTTTCATGCACACATTCACTCACACACCCAGACAGAAACATATATATATATATATATATATATATATATATATATATATATATATATACACACACACACACACACACACTTTTTTCCATTTCATTTATTTTTATTTTACACTCAATAAACAGCAAAAGGGCTGCTTAGCGAGCATAAAATAACGGCTTGCTCGATATTACTGTTCACTCTGTCATAAACACATACACAGTCTCTTCTGATCTCACACGCATACATTCTGCTTTTATGCACGCATTAATAACAGCTTGCTCAATCTTACTGTTCACACTCATATGCACACACAGTCTCTTCTGCTTTAACCCACACATGCATTCTGCTTTCATGCACGCATTCACTCACACACATTTTTGTTTCACTCCCTTCTCTGTGGCCCAGTAACATTTGTTCCATGGCCCAGTGGTTGGGGACTGTTGGTCTAGTGAATAGAAGACTTCACTTTAGTGATAAAATATTACATATTGATCTCCTAACAAGTGAGTTAGCATGTAGTAGACTAAGTCATGAATGGTTAACAGTCTGTCAAACAAATAATTCCATGTAAGGACATGAGCCACGTTGCTTTTCCAGATTAAATACAACTTCTCATGTCTGGGATTAGAACTCCTACCTAACTAGTATATTACACTACAGCACTATGCCGTTATAGGATGCGCCACAGAGATTACTGGAGTACTCCTTTCCCAAAGGTGTATTTCACAGTGAATGAAATCAGCAGGATTGCCAAAGTAGGACATTTGAATTGTACTGAGTGTGACTAGCCTAAAATGCATTGCTCCCTAAACAGACGTAGAAACGCACACAAAATGTCCACAACTGCCATGTGTGGGAATAGAATCCCTACCAGAGTTCTATATCACACTACAGTATGATGCTGTTATAGAATGCACCATGGGGATTGTTTCAGTGCCCCTTCCCCAAAGGTGTATGTCACAGTGAATGACATCAGCAGGATTACCAAAATAGGGCATTTGAATTGTACTGAGTGTGACTAGCCTAAAATGCATTTCTCCCTATACAGACATAGAAACACACACAAAACATCCACAACTGCCATGTGTGGGAATAGAACTGCTAATAGAGTTCTATATCACACTACAGCATGATGCTGTTATAGGACGCACCACGTGGATTGCTGGAGTGCCCCTTCCCCAGATGTGTATTTCACAGTGAATGACATCAGCAGGATTGCCAAAGTAGGGCATTTGAATTGTACTGAGTGTGACTAGCCTAAAATGCATTTCTCTTTGTACACACACACACACACACACACACACACACACACACACACACACACACACACACACACACACACAAAGTGCCAAGTCTGGGATTAGAACTCCTACCTAACTATTTTATCACACTACAGCTGTACGCAGTTATGGAACATGCTATGGAGATTACTGGGTTACAACCTTCCCAGAGGTGTATTTCTAGGTGGATGACATGAGCAGCCTTACCAAAGTAGAGCATTTGAATTGTAGGGAGTGTGACTACCCTAAAAAGTATTGCTCTCTACACAGACAGAGACAGAACGCAGTTGCCATGTCTGGGATTCGAACTCCTACCTAACTAGTGTCTTACACTACAGCAGTACGCAGATGTTCATCGTGTTTCACTGTTGCAGTCATTACACTTGGGTTATCCTGCTGGCAGGCTACCCACAGTCAGCCTGAATTCCAAAGTCTTGGTCCGGCGTCAGTTGCTGTCGCCTCTTCCCTGACGTTGTTGCGGCAGGGGTATAAATGATGCAGCTGACGCCATTTTCTTCAGTCTTTCTTGCTGCGTAGTGCCCGAAGAAAAAGCCGTTCGCAAGTGCCGGTCGGCCGACTCCTGAGATTTTCGAAATTGAATTTCAGATCTGAAGTCTTCTATAAAGCTAAGTACCCCGTTGGGGAAACTTTTTTCTTGCTCCAGACCGATGTCAGAAAAAGTTAACAGTTGTATTTCTTGTGGGAAGCAAATACCTCATAAGGATTTCACTCTTACTGTATTCCTTGCCTAGGCCCTGACCATGACGTTGCTAGTTATCGGTTTAGTGCTAGATTTAACCAACGCACTATTAAGCGTCTGTACGATTTTGCTTTTCATTACTTTGGCTGAAGGTTTAACTACATAATGCCATTGGATCAGCCGATGATCGGAGTTCATAAAAAGCGCAAGGAAAAAGATGAGCACAAGCATCCGAGGTCCAAAACCTACGATGAAGCCTCTTCTAGGCCAGTCGCCGGTTCTCAGTGAAGCGCTTTCGCAGACCCTGACACCCGCTACCTCAGAGCCACAGGCCGTCTCTGACTCCCACGTGGAGACAGCTAGGCCTCTGGATACTCAAGGTATTGGGCCTTCGGAAACTAATCCCTCAGATGGGTCCGGAGCCGCTGAGTAGGCATCGGCTTCTGAGGGTGTCTTCAGACCTACACAGCTTTGATATCAAGCCAACTTCAGCATCAAAGACTAAAACAGTTTTAAAGACAAAGAAACAAGTACAGCACTCTCTAGGACAGACTTCCATGCCTAAGAAACAGATGCTCAAAATGGCCGAAGACCTAATTACTTTGATCACGGGTTCCCATCCCCCTCCTGATAAGAGGCCTAGGCAAGACACTGAATATGATTCCTCTGATGAGGTTTCCATTTCCTCTGACTCCTCTTCAGAACAGGGATACTCTATTCCTCCCTATGAGGATTCTGATGCTGAAGAATCTATTCCTTCAGCTTCTCCTCCTGAGGATTACTCATTTGGGGAAACCTTGCATACCATGAGGGAGCATTTCCACTGGGAGAGCCAAGATTATTCTGATTCTAAGAAAAAGCTCAGAGACGTTCTTTTACTACCTCAGCACAGACCTCTTGCTATTCCTCCTGTTCTAGACATTGTAGATGATGTGTTTTCAGAATCCGGCCTGTCTCCCGACTCTTTACCTCCTGCACCTGTTAAGCCAGACAGATACTACAGGGTGCCAGATTCTCATAAATGTCTATATAAAAACCCTGCAGCTGACCCAGAAACTATTTCACAGGGTCCCAAAGGGGTCAAGGCTGCTACTGCAAAAAACCCTGTCCCCTCAGATAGAGATTCTAGGGCACTGGACAGATGGGGGAAATAAAGTTTACACTTCTGCTACCTTGGCTGTAAGGGCTTTAAATTGTCAATTTCATATGCTTAAATATCAACAATATTTAATGTCTCTGTTAAAACAGAAAATGTTGACAAATTCTGAATGTTCTGAGAATAAGGAATTGCAGGATTTATTGCATGCAGCTGAACAAGTGGGAAAACATACTTTGCAATGTGGTTATGATTCACTGGAGGCCTCTTGCAGGGCCGCTGTAACAGGCTCTGTCATTAGAAGGCATGCTTGGTTAAAGGAACAGACTCTGCCTGTTCATGTTAAAGCAAAATTATTCGATGCTCCATTACAGCATGATACTTTGTTTGGTGTTAAGGCAGAAGAGGTGTTAAAGAAAATGGAGGATAAAGCTAAATCTATGCAGACAGTGAAGGATTTCTTACAGGTGCAGCCACCCAGATTTAGCAGGAACTGGCCTTCTAAATGTTGGTCCTTTCCCATGTCAGACAGGCCACAAAGAGGCAGATACAGATGCCCTAGAGGCAGACAACAGCCCCAGTGGGGGCTTCTACCTTCAAAAGCGGGGTGCTTCTACCTTCAAAAGCGGAGAAGACAAAACACAGCCATATAGAAAACAGTCCCAATGACTTTCCTCTGCCAATGCCAAGCATTTATCTTTTGGCAGCACCCTTGGGGGGGAAAGCTAGCACTTTTTTCACAAAATTGGCACATGATTACCCAGGACAAATGAGTCTTAAATATAGTCTCTCAGGGCTACAGGTTCCACTTTCACACCCTTCCAAAGGCAAAAGGTGTGCCAGACCTGCCACACAATCAATGGGCAGAGGCACAAAACCAAGTTTCATCTGTCATGGACATGAGGGCTATTCTACCAGTGCCACGACAAGAGCAGGGACAAGGATTTAATCAAGACTTTTCTTAGTACCAAGAAAGGACAAAGCATGGAGACCGATTCTGGACCTGTCTATGCTAAAGACTTTTCTGGACATTCTGAAATTCAAAATGTTGACTCTGCAGCAGCTTCTGCCCATGCTGGGCAAAAAGGCTTGGCTTGTAACTTTGGACCTCAAAGAGGCATACCTGCATGTCCTAATCAGACAATCTTGCAGAAGATACCTCAGATTCATAGCTGGCTCAATGCACTACCAATTCTCTGCACTGCCCTTTGGCTTATCTACTGCGCCCAGGGTCTTCACAAAATGCCTGGCACCAGTAATTGCATTTTGCAGACAGAGAGGAATTCAAATATATCCCTGCTTGGACGACTGCCTTATTCAAGCAGAGGCCAAAGACATTCTACTAAAGCATCTGGCGTTTGTAAAAAGATTACTAATTTGCCTAGGGTACACAGTAAACGAAAAGAAATCAAAACTAGTACCCTCTCAAGAGATAATATTCCTGGGTGCAAGCTTAAATACAACTGCCCAGATGGCTTTTCTCACGCCAGGCAAACAAAGGCAACTGACTTCTTACTTCGAAAACATGGCAACATGGCAACAAAGACCCAGTTATCTGCAAGAAAAATTCTGCAGGCTCTGGGCTACATGGCCTCCTGCATTCTTCTAATTCCATATGCAAGACTGCATATGAGGAAACTACAATAGTACCTAAAAAGTGTTTGGACTCAGCATTGCCACAGCCTGGAATCATTAATTTCACTCATTCCCTGCCTGCAACAGGAGTTTCGTTGGTGGGCACAGGCCTGTCACCACAACAAGGGACAGCCATTCACTTTACCCGCAGCCAGGCAAACACTAACAACAGATGCATCAGATTATGCCTGGGGGGCCCACATGGCAGGAAAATGTATTCAGGGCACATGGCCCCCAAGCCAAAGGCATCTACACATCAATCAAAAAGAGATGCTAGCTGTACAAAATGCTCTGACAACCTTCAAGGACCTACTTCATCCAGGACAGCTGCTGATAAAGACGGACAACACCACAGTCATGTGGTACATAAACAAGCAGGGGGGAACACATTCCTACCCCCTCTGCAGACAAGCCATGATTTTGTGGAACACAGCATTGACTTACCAAGTACACCTGCAAGCACAATTCCTGCCAGGAAAAACAAATGCTGTGGCAGACGAACTAAGCAGAAACCTCATGGACCCTCACGAGTGGAAACTAAATGCTCTGTCATACAGCTAGAACAACCTTACAGTATATGCCTTTCCTCCACTGCCTCTCCTCCCCAAGGTACTCCTAAAGGTCAGACAAGAGAAGCCACAAATGATTCTGATTGCCCCGGATTGGCCACGCCAACACTGGTACCCAATCCTAAGGAGCTTGTCCCAAGGCCCAGCCTGGACATTGCCTCAAATTCCTCATTTACTGACCCAACAAAACAATCAGATCCTACACAGCCAACTCAGAACTCTAATCTAGCTGCATGGCGGATACTGTAACCATTCAGAATACACCTCTCTCTAAAGCGGTTATGGATGTCATTTTGGAGGCCAGGAGGCCCAGCACCAGAAAATCTTATGCAGAAAAATGGAAGAGATTCTGTGCTTGGAACCAGGCACAAGGAATTGACAAGCTTGTTCCAAATATTCCTCAGGTTTTACAATATCTAACTGGGATGCTGGACAAAGGCCTATCCTTCTCATCAATTAAGATCCATGCCTCTGCCATTTCAGCTTATTACAATACAGACACGCCTATTTTTTTCATATCCATTGCTTAGGCAGTTCCTCGGGGGGGCCAAAAACATAAGACCTCCAAGGAGAGCACCAATATCTGCATGGGACCGCAATTTTGTCTTGGAAAAACTCACACTGCCTCCTTTTGAGCCAGCCAATACAGCTGAGATAAAATTCTTATGGAAAACAGCTCTGCTTCTAGCAATAACTTCAGCAAGAAGATTCTCAGAGTTACAGGCATTAATGACTGTGGAACCCTTTATTATCTTTCATCCGGACAGGGTTTCTCTAAGGACAAACCCAACATTTATGCCTAAGGTAGTGTCCAGTGTGGCTCTTAACCAAACCATTCATTTGCCTACTTTTTACCCAAACCCGCAGAATAAAGGGGAGAGACTTCTGCATTCTTTGGACATACACAGAGAGCTACTCTTCTACTTGGACAAAACTAAAGCTTTCAGAAAGACTGAAACACTTTTAGTGGCATATGCTGCAGGATCACATGGAAAGGCTATCTCAAAGCAGACTATTTCAAAAGGGATAGGACACTGCATTTGTTTCTGCTATTCACAACATGGTAAATCAGTGCCTAAGGGCATTAGACCACATTCTACCAGGGCAGCAGCCACCTCAGCAGCCTTCCTCAGAGGAGTACCAACCAAGGATATTTTGGAGGCTGCAACTTGGACTTCAGTGCACACTTTTAAAAAGCACTACCACTTGCCTCTTTACTCTAAATCCAGAGCAGGCTTTGCTACTGCAGTCTTGCAGGGCCTTATAGCCACTCCTAATTCTATTTAGACCCAGCCGCCCAACCTCAGCTTTGGGATTCAACCCAAGTGTAATGACTGCAACAGTGAAACATGATGAACATAGTACAGTTGTGTACCTACCATAAATGTAGATGTTCGAGTGTATTCACTGTTGCAGTCCAGGTTACCCACCATCCCCCTTTTCTTTGCTGGGACTTATCTGTACTTCTCTATCCTATACAACCTATGTGGTGTAGATGAAGGTATTGTTTATTTTAGTGCATGCTTTTATTAGCAATGTTTTTTTAGCCTACCCTTCTGGGGGCACCTAACATCTGGGGCAAGAAAAACTGAAGAAAATGGTGTCGGCTGCATCTTTTATACCCCTGTCGCACTGACGTCAGGGAGGAGGCGACAGCAACCGACGCCGGACCAAGACTTTGGAATTCAGGCCGACTGTGGGTAGCCTGCCAGCAGGATAACCCAAGTGTAATGACTGCAACAGTGAATACACTCGAACATCTACATTTATGGTAGTTACACAACTGTACTTTATAAGACATGCCACAGAGGTTACTGGGCTATAACTCTCCCAAAGGTGTATTTCACCGTGGATGACCTCAGCAGGCTTGTCATAGTAGGGATTTAGGGAGGGCAATGTGTGTGCATGGGCCATAACCTATTCATCTAGAGGTTGACACACCACATGCGGGCACACACAGGGTCATATTTCACAGGTACGTGTATACAGCTGCTAAATGACTACTTCCTTGTACAGTCATGTTGCACAGCTAGCACTTGCACCACATAGTCTGTAATGGTGACAGATGCTGGTGGCTAGTATCTGCAGTGAGTGACATCTGAACCTTTTGTGGTTGTGGCCCTTTGGCTGTGTGCTGGGTGGGACAGGCTTGGATGGCTCCTTGTCAGTGTCACCCTGTTCCACACATCTATGTATGTCTAACTTTGGCTTATTATAGTGTGTTGCCCTTAGATATATGTCTGTATTCCTATCCAGTGTGTGTGTGTGTGTGTGTGTGTGTGTGTGTGTGTGTATGTGCAAAGCATGATTGGTGCATACTGAGGAGTGTCTGCACTAACTTCTGCGACTGCCACATATGTCTGGTCCACTGGTGTTTGCAGACATGACCTTCATTTGTGTGTGTGTGATCATGCCCAGTATGACCTTTCAGTATGTTGTTGACTTGACATTGCCTTAATTTCTCCAAGTGTGTGAGCATGCCCAGTATGCCTGTCAGTATTGAATGTGTGGATCGAGTCCAGGTAGTTTGTACTGCAGTGCAGACCTTTGTGTTGTACACCTACAGGTAGCATACCGTTTCTGCAAGGTATCCGTCGATCATTTGGCATTGACTGTTACTACATTTCTACACAGGATGGGGAGGGGCACACCTGACAATTTTTACATTTCTATACAGGACTGGGGGGGGGGCACACCTGACTGTTACTTCATTTCTACATAGGATGGGGGAGGCACACCTGACTGTTTTTTACATTTCTACACAGGATGGGGGGGCACACCTGACTGTTTCTTCATTTCTACACAGTATAGGGGGGGCACACCTGACTGTTACTACATTTCTTCATAGGATAGGGGGCATACCTGACTATTTCTACATTTCTACACAGGATTAGGGGGGGCACAACTGACTTTACTACATTTCTATGTGGATGGGGGGGGCACACCTGACCATTTCTACATGTCTACACAGGATTGGGGGGCACACCTGACGATTTCTACATGTCTACACAGGATTGGGGGGCACACCTGACACTTGTACACATTTGCTATGACTATACTGGTATGTCAGGTACTCCATTTCATTATGTATTCAAAGCTATCATGCTGACTAGAGGCATACCACTGTACTACAGATCTTAGCTTTGATTTACCTACATATTAGTTTCAGACTTCCTACCCTTCAGAACTAACGGCCCCACTGCCTGACCTGCTGTGGTCTGTCTGTGTAGGCCTGGGGGGGAGGGTTACCCATAGGCATCATTCAAAGCCCATAGCACAGCCTTTGTTTGTGTTTTGTCTACACCTGTCCTGCTGGCTGTGACTGTTGTTGGGTATGTGAACCCCCTGACTGGCATGTGTGAGTGATGCACATAGTACACTCCCTACACATGGTTGAGCACAGGTAGTATCATGTTTGGCATCCCTTTTACTGTATGTGAGAGTCAGAGAGAGGTGTTATTCCCTGGGTCCCTCCTATGTCAGTGTATGTGCTATTTGTTGCCTCTTTGCCAAGGCCAGAGCATAATGGGCATGCCTCCTTCTGCCTACTGGAGCAGGCTCAGGTTGTTCCTCCTCCGAGTCAGTCTGTGCCTGTGCAGGCCTTGGCATTGGTGGGGAGCTGTGTGGCCCTGCCCGGTGCTGTTCCTGCTGCAGCTGTTTCCGCAGGATCATATTCTGTAGCATGGCACATATGATAGCATCCCAAACACACGCTCTACTATAATTGTGGTCTGTGCGTGTGCCTCATTTTGGAGTTCTTGTTCGGGTGTGTGTGCATTTCTGATGGGTGTCATCAGCCATGGCTCCAGTGCATATCCAGCATCCCCCACTAGTTGACCGTGAGGGATGTCCCCATTGGCAAATCTCTGGTACAGCTGCATCAGATGCTAGATGTGGGAATCGTGATAGCTTCCAGGGCAGCCAGCACACACATTCATTATTATGCCCTGGGTATTACACATGACATGGCAGTTGGAGAGGAAGCCCTTGTGGATGATGTAGACCCTACTCTGCTCACCTGGTGGTGCTTTGATAAATATGTGCGTGCAGTCTATAGCACCCACTACTTCAGGGTATTCTGCTATTTGGTGGAACAGTTGCATATTGCTGGCCAACGCCTCATGGGTGTTGGGGAAATATACCTGCTCACCGACATGTGCTGTCATGGCATCCAGGAACTGGTGGAGTACCCTGGATGCTGATGCCTGTGAGATCCCCATCGTATCCCCAGTTGGCCTTTGGAAGGTACCTGTAGCTAGTATTCTTAGGCCTACACATACCTTGGTATCCAGTGGGATGGGTTCCCCTCTGTTAGTTCTGTGTGTCAGATGTGGCCGGCACAGCTCAACAGTTTGCTGTAGGAGGTCCCTGTCCACTCTATAGCGCTCCACTATCTCCAGCTCATGTAGCCCCTAGTAAGTTACCCTGGGTCTGTACACTCTTCTCCGTCTCCTCACTGTGGGTTGGTCAACAGCATTCTCATCCTCACCACCCTCAGCCTCTTCCACAAGTTGTTGTATGATAGCTATTGCAGCCCCTATCATTTTGTTGGTTTGATTGTTAAAAGTTCCCCGCTTGTTTACACCAGTGGTGTACAGTGTGGGAAAAAACAGAGGGGAAGGTGTTTGCTTAGATTATAGTAGTGTTCTGGTCTGGGATTTTCTGCTGCCTGTGTAATTGGCTGATTTGGATACATTTCACCTGCCAGCTATGCTAGTTCTCCTAGATTACCTTCCTATTGCTGTTTTCTCTTCCCATTGCCTTCCTTTTTAAGCCCAAAGGCATGCTGCGCAAACACAATGCTCAAATGTGCACAGAGCTGCTATTTCCTGGTTTAAAATTTTTTTTTAAACCCGGTGTGCAGCACACCCACTTAGGAAATATAAAGAGTGCTAGGCAGAGTTAGACACACACCCTTGCCTAGCTGTGCTTAGCTAGGAGCAAATCTGAGCCACAGGGCTCGAGCAAATCTGAGCCACAGGGCTCCAGTCCACTTACACTATGCCTGGCAGATACCCCCATGATGTCGGCTAACTCCTAGGCTTGCACCAAGCTATTCCTATTCTTACACTGTTGGGACCTGAGTAGCATGCTGGGGAAAACCTGGATTCAATGTCATTCCCCTCATTTGCATAGTATTGCCTGCTAATGCATAGTTACATGTCTCACACTGAGCCCTCCCCCCTTAGCAACCACTACTCACTGGCCATGCTGTCTTCTGCCTGCCATTGACTTTCATGGCAGAATAGTGATTTTAGTTAGAATGCTTATTTTAGGTTTATTTTATTATCCCCCCCCCCCCCGATCCCATTTGCACGCAGCTGCCCTACGCTTAAACAGGCAAGATTGGCTTAAAAAATAAAAAGTTGCTTTTTTTAATTGCTTAGGCAGTTTGCAATGCCAGTGGCCTTATACTTGGCCATTGGCAGGCTTCCTGACTGATATGCAGCCTTTATTTGGAGCTGTCACAGCTTCGTTTTGGATTTTGCAGAAATGTACTCTGTTACTTACCGAGTACATTTCTACAGGTTGCACTAGTCCTGCACGGCCCATTTCAAGCGTCCTGGATCGCAAATTCACCTCATTTGCAGGTATTTTTCCTGCAAATGGGGTGATTTTTATACTGGGGCTTAGTCCGTGCAGGAGCACTCGTGCATGCCCCTGCAGGCTGTTCCTTGATTGCATGGCAGACATATTGCATGCTAGAGTTCCTGCACTAATCCTGCATGCCATGCAAGGCATGCAGAATCCAGAGGTATGTGTCATTTGTGAATGTTAATGTGATTTATATAGAAGTGTGACAGAGGGAGCTACTTCCAGTACAGCTGTCTGGCATTTTGTAAATGATTGTCTGTCATTTGTGAATAGCAGCATGACTCGTAAGCCTGTGTTATAAATGTATTAGAACTGTATGTCATATTGTATAGACGTGTGCTGAAGAGAGATTTTTTTATACTCTATTGTAACTGTTTAACAGGGTAGACTGAAACACAGGAGATTAACTTGCAAAACTTCAGAAGAGTGTTGAGGTTAAGTTACTTTATAGCTGGGCCATAAACAAAATGTGTTAGCTTTCAGTTTCAGTGCAGTAGCAGGCATACTGTCTAGAACTTTTTATATTGCCTTTAAGTGTGGAGGAATGCAAATTGTTTTACAACTTCTACCATTTGCCAAAGGTCTGAGGGCTATGTATTTTTAACAAGAAATGCTAAATGCTGACAGTTTCTAGCAATGGGGGTTTTCACGTGGGACAGTCAGATGACAAGTGATGTCATCCTGCAAGTATCCCAGCAGCAATATTTGAGATATTAATTTAAGAACTGTGTGTGTGTGTGTGTGTGTGTGTGTGTGTGTGTGTGTGTGTGTGTGTGTGAGAGAGAGAGACTGCATTTTGTATTTTGTCTTTGACCTGGCAGCATCAGCTGGGAAAACCCACTCACCACATCTGTCTTGCCTGGCTCTAAGTAACTTAACTAGGCTACAGTCATTTCTTTTAGATTCAGCAAGGAATATAGTCAAGTTTATGTCCTGCTATGTTGTTTTACATATTTCCTGAGATTTTGAACTCTGAAGTCACTGTGAATACATATTTAGTATTGTCTTGTTCTTTTATTATTAAATATATTTAAACTTTTCAATTGTGGCTGGTCTGTCTAAAGATGTTTAAGTTCTTAAAATACTTGCATGGCTGTTTGGTGACACTGTGCAGGCCACTCCTAATAGCCTTGCTCTTGGTCAAACTACCATTTGGATTAACAGTAGCATTACACAGTAAGATTGGACACCCTTTGTTAAGGGCAGTAAAGTAGCTAATTAGGAGTGGCTGGTAGCAGTCCAAACTACCTTATAGTCTGGGAAGAAAGGGGCATGGCTAATAAACCTGTGACAGATTTCCCTCCAAGGTGTGTGTGTGTGTATGTGTATATCAGCTACGTGGGCAGGGACATGAAGCACTGGTTGGACAGAGAGGCTGCTGGAGGTCTTGGCTTGGCCACTCAGCTGAGATCTTAACTGTATAGCTGTGCCAGTGTGGAGTCTTATTGGGGATCTGGAGAAAGAGGAAAAAAAAAACATCCCCAGACTGATTGTGGTCTCTGTGTGCTCTTAAGGGAAATTGCACTTTACTGTGTGTGTACTTGTCATCCTGCCAGTGTGCATGTCCCCCACTGTTGCCAGTGGTGAGGATTGAGGCTCCTTGATTACTGGGCCAGTGTTGGGGCATCACATATTAATTGATGGGAAGTGGTGGGATATCCATATCACATGTTAATTGGTTGGCAGTGGTGGGATAGCCACATATTAGGATTCAGTAGTGTGGATATTGAATTCCTGTAGCCTGTAAACATTGGTCACTAAGGAAGGTGCTTGTACTCTCAGCCACACAGTGAACATTCAGAGTTTCATATCACAATAGTTTACATTTTTTTTGTTAACTTAGTCATGGAGATCAGGCAAGGATGTCAGCAGAGGGGTATGGCAAGCTGATAAGGAGCCAGTTGGTTGAGATGTGCAAGGCTAAAGGACTGGTGCATGCCAACCTGACTGAAGCAGAATGATTGCAGCCTTGGTCACAGCTGCATCACAAACCAGCCACCAGGAAGACAACCAGGCTGGCCTTGGAGATATACAGCTCTTAGAAAATGGACAGTTCAGACTTTCCACAGAGGACTTAAAAATCTCTCTGGAGTTAGTTGTGAACTGGAGGCCAAATGTTTGGAAATAGAATCAGCAGAGAGACTGTGGCAGTGAAACAAATGGAATTAGAAGCAGCAGAGTGACTGAGACATCTGGAAGCTGAAGAAAATGCGAGACAGAGGCTACATGAAAAAGAAATGCTGACTCTTCTCCAGGGTCATAGAGGTAATGGGGAGGGGAGTAACCGAACCCCAGAAGTAACAAAGGTCAGTAAATTTTTTCCACAGTTTACAGAGAGGGATAATTTTGATAGTTTCATCATATGTTTGAAAGGTAAACAGTATAATGTTGACCGAGGGCTCTGGGTACGGTTCCTTACCCCCTTACTCCATGGTAAAGCTGTAACTGCTTTTTCTAAATTGTCTGATACCGATTCCTTAAATTATAATACTGTTAAAAATTGTCTGTTAGTGTTTTAAGTTGACACCTGAAGCTTATATGGAAAAGTTTCATGAGCATAAACGCAAGGCAGATGAAAGTGTGTGTGAATATATTGCTGAACTAAGCACTTATTTTTGTAGATGGGTGAGTGGGTGTCAGGTCACCACTTTTGAAGGGCTGGCAGACTTTTGGTGAGGGAACAAGCCCTTAGCACTGTGCCTGAGGACATGGGAATCTGTTTAACTGATAAGCATTGCAGTACTGCAGATGAGTTTGGGAAGAAGGGAGACCTATACCTAGCAAGCAGGGCATCACTGCACAGGAAAGCGATACCCCCTGCTGCTCATGGGTCTAAGGGAACCCATGGTGGGCAGCCTAGACCACCCAACAGAGTCCACCAGTAGCAGGGGAAGCCACTAGTCCAGGACCAAGGGTTAAATGTTTTAAATGCAACCAGTGGGGCCATGTAGCATGTAAATGTCCATGGAGGCAATGTGGGGAACAAAAGGTGTGAGAGCCAGTAAGCGGGAATGAAAGAATGACAGCAGTAAGTTCCCTGGCAACAAGAGGGTGCAAAACTACCACAAGAGGTTGTATCCTATCTTA
The DNA here is from genome assembly GCF_019279795.1 of Protopterus annectens. NCBI lineage: Eukaryota > Metazoa > Chordata > Ceratodontiformes > Protopteridae > Protopterus > Protopterus annectens. Next base: position 526,719,396 of record NC_056732.1, read on the forward strand.
GTAAATGGGAAAGAGGCCACTGCTAAGAGAGAGACAACCTCTGACCTAACCTTTATGAAGCCTGCAGTGGTTAAAGAGGAGCACTACTTGCTTGGGCAGTCTACTCCAGTCAGAGCTTTAGGAGGGACCCCATTCCAAATACCTTTGGCTAGGGTTCACCTTGACTGTGAGGGTGGAAAAGGAAGCTAGCAAGTAGGTGTGTTTGAGGATATCCCCGCAGATGTCCTGATAGGGAATGATTTTGATAATGCAGTGCCTTGTGTGCATGCAGTGACACTCAGTTGGGCTTGGAGACAAGCATGTGGGTCTGGTAGCCTGGGGACACCCCGACAGACTGCAGACTTGAAGCCAGGACTGGTGTGATGGTTACTTCAGGGAGAGAGCTACTCTGTAGCAGTGAGACTGAAGGTAAGCCACAGCTGCTTGTGTGTACTGATGTTCCCTTAGACAGAGTGACTGCAAGGGCAAAGGTGAGTAGTACCCAGGCTGACAGTGAGGCACCGCTGTCAGAGAATACCAGACTTCTGTGGAAGGGGAGCTGGGAAGGGTTACAAAGAGAGAGTTGAGACAGGCTTAGCTCTCAGACCCTACATTACAAGGCCTGAGAGAGGTAGCTAATGAGGCACTTGACTGTCAAGGGAAAGGGGAATCTGTATACTGGGACAAAGGGTTACTGTATAGAGAGTGTACCCATGAGGGAGGGCTAGAAGCTGAGAGAATACAGCAGTTGGTACTGCCCAGTCTCCCATAGCCTACCCTTTGACAATTCTAGCCATAGTCCATGACTTTCCCATTGCAAGTCATATGGGCATAATGTATACCAAGAGATGTATTATGCAGAACTTTTATTTCCAGAGAATGTAATGGGTTACTGCAGGACCTGTGAGCAGTGCTAAAAAGTAGGCAAGGCAGGAGACAAAGTGAAAGCTCCTTTGATGCCTTTGCCTGTGATTGAGGAGCCATTTCACAGGGTAGCTATGGCTATTGTGGGGCCTTGAGTTCCACAAGTTCCACAGGGAAAAATGTATATTCTAGTGGTAGTAGATTATGCTACCCAGATACCCTGGGTCAGTGGCATTGTCATCCATTGAGGCAGAATAGGTGGCAAATGCTTTGTTAGAGATTTTCAGCAGGGTAGGTTTCCCAGAAGAAATACTGACTGACAGAGGTTCCAGTTTCATATCAGACCTGCTGGCTTGTCTGTGGAAGTACTGTGGGGGTGAAGCACCTAAAGACCACCCCCTACCATCCCCAGACTAATGGTCTTGTTGAGAGGTTAAACTCTACACTCAAGACCATGCTACAGGCATTTGCAGACCAGTTGAAGAGGGAGTGGGACAAATATTTGCCCCTTCTGTTGTTTGTTTACAGAGAGGTGCCCCAGGAATCCACAAGTTTTTCACCCTTTGACTTGCTGTATGGGTTATAGGGTGAGAGGACCTCTAGATTTGATTCAAGATGAGTGGGAGAGTGAGTGTGAATCCCAGTATGAATCTGTTGTGGCATATGTCCTAAACCTCAGGACAAGGCTCAGGAAACTCATGAGTTTGGCCCAGGAGAACCTAGAAGAAGCACCACAGCAGAAAAAGGTATGGTATGACAGGAATGCTCAAGCTAGAGAGTATGCTGTGGGTCATCAGGTAATGGTTCTCATTCTTGTCTTGACACAACAAGCTGCAGTTAGCTTGGGAGGGATCCTTCGAAGTGGTAAGGAAGGTCGGTGATGTTATCTACATAGTAGATCTGCTAGGCATGAGGCAGGGGCATAAATTATACCACATTAACATGATAAAACCTTACCATGGTAGGGAGGCCCTGGTGCTAAGTATTTGCAGTACAAGGCAGGAGGTGTCTGAGGGGGGGGGGTCTATGGCTACAGGGAGCCAGCCAGCCATATCCCCAATTACTGTGGTGGAGCGTAGGACTGCAGGCATATGATAGGATAGTACAGTACTGTACTGGGGTCAGCAATGCCAAGGCAGTTGGAATCTCAAGACAGGGAATGGGGTAAAGTATTCCCAGATAGGCAACCCTCTAAAACAACGTTTATCGAGGGTCACTTGAAAAACTAGCTTGAGTTTTCGGGGAGGGGGGGTGTCACAAAAGGAAATATTGCCAGCCTAGCTATCTGGAATTATGTAAATAATTATGCCATTTTTTAATATTAATATGATTTATATAGAAGTCTGCAGAGGGAGATACTGCCAGCACAGCTGTCAAAAAATTTGTTAAGTGGTTGTCTGTCATTTGTGAATAGCAACATGATTCATATGACTGTGTTACAAATGTAGTAGATAGAACTGTATGTCATATTGTATTAGACATGTGCTGATGAGATTTTTTTTATACACTATTGTAATTGTTTAACAGGGGAGACTGAAACACAAGAGAATAACTTGCAAAACGTCAGAAGAATGGTTGAGTTTAAGTCACTTTATAGCTGGGCCATAAACAAAATCTGTTATCTTTCAGTTTCAGTGCAGTAGCAGACATAATGTCTAGAACTAGAAGTTTTTTTGTATTGTCTTTAAGTGTGAAGGAATGTAAATTGTTTTTCTACTTCCACCATTTGCCAAAGATCTGAGGGCTATATATTTTTCACAGGGAGATGCTAAATGCTGATAGCTTCTAGCAATGGGGGTTTTGCCTGAGATAGATGACAAAAGTGATGCCATCCTGCAAGTATCCCAGCAGCAATATTTGAGATATAAGTTTAAGTACTCTGTGAGAGAGACTGTGCATTTTGTATTTTGTCTTTGACCTGACAGCATTAGCTGGGAAAACCCACTCACCACATCTGTCTTGCCTGGCTCTAAGCAACTTAATTAGGGTATAGTAATTTCTTTTAGATTCAGTAAGGAATATAGTAAATATTAGATGTTTTCTGTATTTATTTGAGACTGTCCTGCAATGTCGTTTTAAATATTTCCTGTGATTTTGAACTCTGAAGTCACCGTGAATACATATTTAGTATTTTCTTCTTCTTTTATTATTATTAAATATATTTAAACCTTTCAATTGTGGCTGGGTCTGTCTAGAGGTATTTATGCTGTTTAGAGTACTTGCATGTCTGTTTGGTGACACTGCAGGCCACTCCTAATAGCCTTGCTCTTGGTCAAACTACCATTTGGATTAATAGTAGCATTACACAGTAAGATTGGACACCCTTTTTAGGAGTGGCAGTCCAAAAGTACCTTATAGTCTGGGCAGAAGGGGGCATAGCTAATAAACCTGTGCCAGCATTTCCCATGTGTGTGTCTGTTTGTGTATAAAGCAAAACTCAGGGTGGTGTGTGTCAGCTACTTGGGCAGAGACACAAAGCACTGGTTGGACAGAGAGGGTGCTGGAGGTCTTTGCTTGGACACTGAGATCTCAGCTCTACAGCTGTGCCAGTGGGAAGTCTTAATGGGGATCTGGAGAAAGGGGGAAAACCAGCCCCAAACTGACTGTGGTCTCTGTGTGCCCTTAAGGGAAATTGCACTTTACTGTGTGTATACTTGTCATCCTCCCAGTGTGTATGTCCCCAACTATTGCCATTTGTGAGGATTGAAACTCCTTGATTACTGGGCCAGTGTTGGGGCATCACCTACTGATACTAACTTTGTATCATGTATTGAGCACACTTGTGGGTAGTTTGTAAACTCTGTTGCTATAACGTGATTCAGCAACTGATTAGGCTGCCTTTGTGATCTTTGTGTGATCTAGATGTCACTGCTGTACAACAAATGACAGCTGTAATCAACATTGCATAGGCCCAGGAAGATGTGGGCACATTTTTTAGGCTTGTACACAGATCTAGTTTCCAGTGTGAAATCTCTAGAGACAAGTGGGTATAGGAGGGTCTCTTTGTAACTGCACTGAAGAAGAGAACTTTCATGTAGTTTAATTTGAATTACAGTGGATCAAAACATCTCTGCTACTGTCAGTTTTCTTGTCTTGATGTGAAATTTAAGCCTAGTGAATGAGCCTTTGAGTAAAAATTCCCCTTTAATTAGGGTTTAAGGCAAGGGACCTGCATAAATTTCACAAATGACAAAATAAAAATATAAAAAAGAAGGATCCCTTCAGTTGAACTAGGTTGAGACTGGTGACAGACATCTTAAAGGGTAAGCCCAAAGACTTAAAATTGGCATGAGGGTAGCAAGAATCTTGTGTAGTATGTTGAAGTGACTTTCACTGTGGATGGTGAACATCAGCCAGTCAGCAGCCGTGTATGCATGGTAGTACATTTTGAATAACTTTCAGAAAACTGCCCCCACTGCACAAACAGATGGATGACATGGTTAATGTAAGAAAGCAATAAAATATTAGCACTATAACAGTTTTCTAGACATAAATCAATAATAAACCTGCCTAATTTAATTTCCTTTGTCTTATTTTCAACAGTTTTCTTGACTAATTTTCAGTCTTTTTTTTTTCAAACTCGATAAGTGTGTATGCCTTTCCACTTCTGAGAGGGTACAATTAATAATTTTTAACCTGAAGTGGTACTTTTTTTTTTTTTTTTAGAAAAGATGGGTCTGTCACAATTAGAAAATTTAGCAAATAATGCTCAGAACCAGTGGATGTAAATCTAAACTGCAGAAGGTCTATACTATTAATTAAATCTCTAGCATCTTTGTGCTGTACAGCAAACTAGTCACTGTAGCTACTTTATTAAACATTTAAATGTTTATGTCCAATATCTAGCATCCCCCTTTTTTAAAGATAAGGTATCTTTGCGAAACATGCATTGCATTATATTTCTCTCTGTTAAGTTAACATCAACACTATACTGTACATGTATGTCATAGGCTGTTACATCACAAAGCTTTTTACCTCTTCAGGAACCTTTTTTAGTAATGAACTTTCAGTGCAACGAATCTTGTGCAGTTCTGAAACAGTGTCTGTAATTGTCTAGTTTCTTTAACAGCATACCAAATGTGGAAACTTGTAACAGGGTTGTTTATACTGTACTTCTGATTTTGCTTTTAGGACAGTTTTTGCCACAAAACATCTTTCTTAAAGGGAGACACGTTTAGTGGTATGGGACTCCCTGTGTCTCCGTATGTCTTGATTGTCCAAGTTTTCACAGACTCAGTCTCTCTATTTCATGTAGCAGTACTTGTTGTCTCTGATGTCCTTCATGGATGCATCTGCAGTCATAACAAGTGGGTTGTCCTGTCGTCAGGCAGCCCTGCAGTCGGCCGGATTCCAAAGTCCGGGTCCGGCTTCGGCTGATGTCGCACTCCACCCGACGTCATCTCTGGTCGTCTTGGGGTATAAAAGCATCAGCCGACGCCATTTTCCTCAGTCTTTCTTGCCGCGTGGCGCCCGAAGCAGAAGCTGTTCGCAAGTGCCGGTCGATCGGATCCAGAGATTACTTCTACCGAATACTACTTCGAAGACTTCTAAAGCTAAGTACCCCGTTGGGGACTCTTTCTTGCCTCAGCCGATGTCAGAAAAAGTTAACAATTGTTTAACCTGTGGGAAACAAATACCTCATAAAGATTTCCACTCTTACTGTCTGCCTTGTTTAGGCCCAGCCCACGACGTAGCAGCCTGTTCGCCTGTGCCTCTTTCAACCGACGAACGCTTAGGCGACGGTCGGAGTTTGCAGAACAGTTTTTCGGTTCTGATTTTGCGTATATTATGTCGTCGGATCCTCCGACTACCCAATCTACCAAAACGCAAAGATAAAGACCGACACTCGCGGTCCGCGGTTTCGGCCGAAACCACGGTAAAGCAAACGAGTGTCTCGGTTTCGCGAAACCGAGAAAACTGATCAAAGTACAGCTGAAACTATTCTACAACTGAGGCCCCTGCTACAACTCTTGAATCGACCTCAGAATCTTTACCCACTACGGTGGTTGACTTATCAGACACCATCCCTTGGATGTCTCTACCCCAGCACGTGGTGCTGCTAGGCCTCCAGCAGCCATGTCCATTAAGGCCTTCGCCAGGGCTAAAGCAGCCAAGACTACTAAAACAGGGCCTGTTAAACCCCCCACATCCAGGCCCTCTTCTAGTTCTCAAATGCTTACTTTGGCAGAAGATTTAATTTCTTTAATTAGAGGATCTCAATCTCACCCAGACAGGGCCTCTCAGCCCCCAGAGAAGAGACCTAGGGCAGAGCCCCCTGAGCCAGTGTCTTCTGATGATTCTGCTGATGAATCGGACATAACTGACCAGCCAGAGGCTCCCTTCTCCAATTTTGAAGATTCTGATGCTGAAGAATCCATTCCAGCTGCTTCCCCACCAGAAGAATTCTCCTTTGGGGAAACCTTGCATGCCATGCGAGAACAGTTCCAATGGCAGCAACAGGATTTTTCAGACTCCAGAAAAAGACTTAGGACTTTTCTGCACCTCCCACAGCACAGGCCCTTAGCTATACCTCCTGTTCTTGCTCCGCTCCAGATTCTTTACCCCCAGCCCCTGCCAAACCAGACAGATTTTACAGGGTGCCAGATTCTCATCACCACCTTTACAAGGCCCCTCTTGCAGACCCAGAAACTATATCCCAGGGTCCCAAGGCAGTAGCCGCGACCACAGCTAAAAACCCTATTCCTTCTGAAAGGGAAGCAAGGTCATTAGACAGATGGGGTAAAAAGGTCTACACTTCAGCTACTCTCTCAGCTAGAGCTTTAAACTGTCAGTTTCACATGATACAATACCAAGAGTTTATGCTTGATCAGTTAACTAAAAAACTAACCACTGATGAATCTCTTGATAAGAAATATGTATTAGAGATGGTAAATAACATACAACAGGTTAGCAACCATTCCTTAAAATGTGGCTATGATGCACTGGAGGCTTCATTTAGATCAGCCATGACAGGCACAGTGATAAGAAGGCATGCATGGCTAAAGGAACAAGCTTTACCGGATCATGTTAAAGCTAAGTTGCTGGATGCTCCTATGGACAACACAAGTTTGTTTGGTACACCTGCCCAGCAGGTTATGAAGAAAATGGAAGAAAAGGCAAAATCTGTACAAACTGTTAAAGATTTCCTGCAGGTTCAACCCCAAGGTTTAGCAGGAACTGGCCTGCCAAAATTGGTCCTTTCCTGACTCCACAAAATTTCAAAGGGGCAGGAATAGACGTTCCAGAGGCAGAAACCAATCCAGAGGAGGTGCCTACAGAGGACGACAGTGGCAAGGTAACAACAGAGGCACAGACACAGCCACTGCCACTACATCAGCACAACCACAGTGGCTTAATCCTAAATCCGCCTACCAGGGAACAAATAGCAGCTCCTCTAGGCGGAAAGTTAACCTTATTTTCAAAGAACTGGCACTACATAACAAACGACAAGTGGATTTTACAAACCATAGATCAAGGTTACCGGTTTCACTTCCACACTTTACCAGTAAAAAGGGGAATGCCAAATCTACCTCCAAATCAAAAAACAGAGGCTCTACGCCAGATAATGGAGTTAGCAAACATGAGAGCTGTGGAAAGAGTGCCAACAGCAGAACAAGGAAAGGGTTCTATTCCAGACTATTCCTAGTTCCAAAAAGGAAAAAGATTGAGACCAATTCTCGACCTGTCCACCTTAAATACTTACATCATTGTCCCAAAATTCAAAATGCTGACCCTACAGCAACTTCTTCCCATGCTGGGCAAGGAGTCTTGGCTGGTAACTTTAGATCTCAAGGAGGCATACCTGCACGTCCCCATTCGACCAATCTGCAGAAGATACCTCAGATTTCTTGCAGGATCAGAGCACTATCAATTCTCAGCATTGCCCTTTGGCTTATCTACTGCGCCCAGAGTATTCACAAAATGCCTGGCATCAGTAATCGCCCATTGCAGACTACAGGAATTCAAATTTACCCATACCTGGACGACTGCCTGCTACAAGGGGACAACAAAAGCAAGCTGACAACAGATTTACAAAGGGTCATTCACTTGCTACAAGGACTGGGATACACAGTCAACCTACAAAAGTCAAGGCTGATACCATCCCAAACAAGGACATTCTTGGGCGGAATTGGACACAGTACAACAAATGGCATTCCTGACTACAGAAAAACAAAAAGAACTTCCTCTTACTTCTTGGCACTAACAAAACTGAACAAGTTAACAGCAAGAAAAGTTCTGCAGGCTTTGGGCTTCATGGCATCATGCATAATCTTGGTCCCATTTGCCAGACTACATATGAGGAAACTACAATGGTACCTAAAGAATTTATGGTCCCAACACAGACACAGCCTAGAAACAGAAATCCCACTAATTCCATGCTTAAAACAGGAGTTCCTATGGTGGGCTCAGGCTTGCCAGTCAAACCCAGGCCTACCCTTTCGCAGATGTCAACCAAGCCAGACCATCACAACAGACGCTTCAGACCTAGGATGGGGGCACACATGGTGGACAAATGCGTGCAAGGATTGTGGACACAGGATCAACTTCACCTGCACATCAATCTAAAAGAAATGCTGGCAGTAAAACTGGCAATCCAAAAGTTCAAACCATTTCTCAAAGAGGGCCAGTTGATGATAAGGACAGACAACACCACAGTCATGTGGTACATCAACAAACAGGGAGGCACTCATTCATACCCCTATGCAGAATGACCTTGGAGCTGTGGCCCCTGCCACTCAGCTACAACATTCAGTTACAGCCAATATTTGTACCGGGTAAACCCAATACCTTAGCAGACATATTAAGCAGAACCACCGGATGCCCACGAATGGAAGCTGCACCCGGACATCTTCAAGACCATCTCAAAGAAATGGGGAATGCCACAGATAGACCTATTCGCATCACCTCTCAATCACCAGCTCAAAAATTCTGCACAAGGACATTCCACCCACTAGCATGGAAAGTGGACTCACTCTCCTTCAACTGGAAAGGCCTAACAGCATATGCATTCCCACCTCTTCCCTTGATACACAAGGTACTACTAAAAATCAAGGAAGAACGTCCAAGGATAATCCTGATAGCTCCAAACTGGCCAAGACAACACTGGTACCCACTACTGAAGAGCATGTCTCGAACAATCCTTGATGCCTTTGATGTTAACTCAGAACAACTACAGCATCATACATCCGAACCTAAAAACCCTGCAACTGACTGCATGGAACATCACATAGCAGCAGCTAATCCAGAACTTTCCCAAAGAGTTAAAGACATTATTCTTGAAGCAGACCTTCAACAAGAAGGAACTATGCTGGAAAATGGAAAAGGTTTGTCATTTGGACTACGGAAAGAGGAAAAGATGTGTCAAACATAGATATGCCTAACATTCTGGAGTATCTGGCGAACTTCTTCATTCAGGCCTGTCCTACTCCTCCATCAAGATACATGCATCAGCTATTTCAGCAGAATACAGCTTTGATCCACCTGTTTTTCGCACCCTTTGCTCAGGCAGTTCCTCAGAGGAATTAAGAATGTAAAACCTCCAAGGAAACCACCATTACCAGCTTGGGATTTAAACTTTGTGCTAGAAAAGTTGACACTATCACCCTTTGAACCAGCAGCAACTGCAGACCTACAACACCTGTCATGGAAAACTGCTTTCCTACTGGCAATTACTTCAGCAAGGAGGGTTTCAGAACTACAGGCCTTAATGGCAGTGCAACCCTTCCTAATCTTCCACCAAGATAGAGTGTCCATGAGGACTAATCCTACATTTATGCCCAAGGTGGTATCCAGAGTGTCTTTAAACCAGGCAATCCACCTACCTACCTTCTTTCCCAACCCACAAAACAGAGGGAAAGAATACTGCATACCTTGGATGTACATAGACAGCTACGCTACTACTTGGACAGAACAAAAATAGCAGAAAGACTGACCAACTTTTGTAGCCTATGCAACAGGAAGGGAAGGAAAAGCTATTTCCAAACAGACAATCTCCAAATGGATAGGAAATTGCATACGATACTGTTACTCCTTCCATGGAAAACCAATTCCACAGAACATAAGACCTCATTCTACAAGGGCAACAGCCACTACCACAGCCTTCTTACGAGGAGTGGCAACCAAAGACATTATTGAGGCGGCTACTTGGACCTCCGTGCATACATTTGCCAAGCATTATAATTTGCCTCTATATTCCAGATCCCGAGCAGGGTTTGCCACTGCTGTACTGCAAGGGATCCTAAACACACCATAATCTACTTTTATCCTCCTCCCTAGTTGGCTATGGTATTCTACCCACTTGTTATGACTGCAGATGCATCCATGAAGGACATAGTACAGTTTTGTACCTACCATAAATGTAGATGTCCGAACTGGATAGCATCTGCAGTCACCTCCTTCCCCTCTGTGGTACTCCTAGGGTGTTTACCCTCCTAATAGCTAGCTGTTGGGGGGGAGTCTTTTATGGTGTATTTGTTTGTATATATGTACATACATGCTTATTGTTGTGTTTACCTCTATCTATTTGGAAACATTGGCATCTATCCAAATTTTAGCCTGCAAGAGGGCTACTGGCATCTGGGGCAAGAAACACTGAGGAAAATGGCGTCGGCTGATGCTTTTATACCCCAAGACGACCAGAGATGACGTCGGGTGGAGTGCGACATCAGCCGAAGCCGGACCCGGACTTTGGAATCCGGCCGACTGCAGGGCTGCCTGACGACAGGACAACCCACTTGTTATGACTGCAGATGCTATCCAGTTCGGACATCTACATTTATGGTAGGTACAAAACTGTACTTTCTGATTGTTCATCTTTCTAACTCTTCTGATTTCTTTTCAGTTCCTTTAGTCTATGTTGATTATGCAGGCATCTGTAATGTAGCTGAAGTAGGTTATCTGCTTTTTAACCCACTCCCCATCAACATTTGAGCTGGTGTGAGACTAAGTCCCTGCAGTGGAGTATTCTTTTGTTTCATAGCTACCAAAAGACAATTTTCATAGCTCTTGTGACAGATATTTCTCATGCTGTTTGGATAGATTTTCCACTTGCCTGCAGGACTGAGCATAATGTGTAATGGACATTGTAATTCCCGTTCATGCACATATTTTGAGTTTTGAGTTCCTGACTCTTGTGTTGCTGACTGCTGTCAGATGTGAGATGATCAGATATCCCTGTCTTAAGAGTATCGACTTTTAATGCATTGCTGTCACTTGCATGCATCAGCTTGGTTGTTTCAGAGAACTTTGAATAGTAATTGAGAAGTATGTGATTACTGGATGTTCATTGTGCTATACTGCTGCAGTCATCACACTTGGGTTATCCTGTCGTCAGGCAGTCCCACAGTCGGCCGAATCCCAAAGTCTTGGTCTGGCGTCGGTTGCCGCCGCCTCTTCCCTGATGTCGGTGCGACAGGGGTATAAAAGAGACAGCCGATGCCATTTACTTCAGTCTTTCTTGCCACGCGGTGCCCGAAGCAGAAGCAGTTCGCAAGTGCCGGTCGGCCAGCTCCTGAAATTTTCGAATCGAGTTTCAGCCTGAAGTCTTCTCTAAAGCTAAGTACCCCGTTGGGGAAACTTTTCTTGCCTCAGACCAATGTCAGACAAAGTTAATAATTGTATTTCTTGTGGGAAGCAAATACCTCATAAGGATTTTCATTCTTATTGTATTCCTTGCCTAGGCCCAGACCACGATGTCTCTGGTTGTCGGTTTTGTGCTAGGTTCAACAAACGTACAATAAAGTGGCGGGCAGAATTCGCCCAGCATTATTTCGGCAGAAAATTTAACTATAGCATGCCGTCTGAGCAACCGACATCAGCAATGATTAAAAACCGCAAAGATAAGGACCGGCAGCCAAGACCGGATACAGAGGCCTCAGCTAGGCCTGACGCCGGTTCTCCGGTTTTCAGCGAGGCGCCTTCGCAGCCCCTGACTACCGCTGATTCAGAATTTCTGACGGCATCCCAAACCGAAACCGTTGGGCCTCAGGATCCAGTTCCACCTCACTCCTCGGACGCCAGCCCCAACGGGGATCCGGAAACTTTAAATAGACCTTCGGTTTCAGAGGGTGTTTTCAAACCGACAACTGCCTCTGCCAAGCCTTATGCTAAGCTCAAAGCCCCCTTAAAAGTTAGAAAACTGGGGCCACCCCCCCCCACACACAGACACACACACAGGCCACAGATGCTTAAGATGGCCGAGGATTTAATTACCCTTATCAGGGGAACCCAGCCCCCACCTGACAAAAGGTGTAGACTGGAGGAAGATTGTCCTTCCTCTGACCTAGCATCCATTTCCTCAGGCAACTCAGATGACCAGGATTACTCCTTCCCTCCTTATGAAGACTCAGATGAGGAAGAGTCCATTCCCTCTGTCTCCTCCCCTGAAGACTACTCTTTTGGGGAAACTTTACACACCATGAGGGAACACTTCCACTGGGAAGGCCAAGATTACTCTGACTCCAAGAAAAGACTCCGTGAGTTTCTTCTTCTCCCACAGCATAGACCCCTGGCAATTCCTCCAGTTTTAGACATTTTGGATGATGTTTTCTCTGAATCCAGTTTAAACCCAGATTCCTTACCTCCAGCTCCAGCTAAACCAGACAGATACTACCGAGTTCCTGATACTCATAAGTTTCTATACAAAAACCCTAATGCAGACCCCGATACCATTTCCCAGGGTCCCAAAGGGTTAAGGCCTCTACTGCTAAGAATCCACTCCCTTCTGAAAGAGATTCCAGAGCATTAGAAAGATGGGGAAAGAAAGTGTATACTTCTGCCACTTTGGCCATGAGGGCATTAAACTGCCAATTCCACATGCTAAAATACCAACAGTATTTGATTACACAGTTAAAGCAGAAGCTGATCCCTCAGACAGATCAACTAGATTTGAAAGAGATACAGGATTTGCTGCATGCAGCAGAACAAGTGGGAAAACATACCTTACAGTGTGGTTTTGATTCATTGGAAGCCTCATGTAGAGCAGCTGTCACAGGGTCTGTCATACGTAGGCATGCTTGGCTTAAAGAACAGGCCTTACCAGAACATGTCAAAGCAAAGTTATTGGATGCCCCATTGCAGAAAGATGTGTTATTTGGTGTCAAAGCAGAGGAAGTTTTGAAGAAAATGGAAGAAAAGGCAAAATCTATGCAAACAGTTAAAGTTTTTTACAGGTACAACCTCCTCGTTTCAGCAGAAACTGGCCATCAAAAACTGGTCCTTTCCTGCATCAGACAGACCCCAAAGAGGTAGGTACAGGCGCCCAAGGGGCAGTGGCCAGCCACAGGGTTCTTTCAGGCCTAGACAATGGCATACAGCAACTCAAAGAGGTGGAGACGAAAGATCTCAACCTTTCAGGAAACAAACACAATGCCTTCCCTCTTCGCCTGACAAGCAAAATTGCCCTGGCAGCACCTTTGGGAGGGAAACTGGCTCTATTTCCACAAAATTGGCGCATCATACCAAAGGACAAATGGATTCTGGACATTATTACCCAAGGCTACAGATTTCATTTCCACACTTTACCTCGGATGAGAGGCATGCCAAATCTGCCTCCAAACCAATGGGCAGAGGCTCAAACGCAAATTTCAGCTCTCATGGATATGAAAGCAATTCAGAAGGTACCTACTAAAGAGCAAGGTCAAGGTTTTTATTCAAGACTGTTTCTAGTCCCAAGAAAGGACAAAGCCTGGAGGCCCATCTTAGACCTCTCAATTCTGAACACATACCTGGAGGTACCCAAATTCAAAATGCTCACTCTACAGCAGCTCCTTCCCATGCTGGGCAAGGGGTCTTGGCTGGTAACGTTGGACCTCAAAGAGGCATACCTGCATGTCCCTATCAGACAAGATTGCAGAAGATACCTCAGATTTTTGGAAGGTACAACGCATTATCAATTCTCTGCACTGCCCTTTGGCTTATCTACTGTGCCCAGAGTATTTATGAAATGCCTGGCATCAGTAATTGCATATTGCAGACAACGAGGAATACAAATTTACCCATATCTGGACGACTGCCTGATCCAAGCGGACAGCAAGGACATTCTATTACAGCATCTGGCTTTTGTAACACAGCTGCTCAGTTGCCTAGGGTACACAGTAAGCAAAAAGAAGTCAAAACTAATACCCTCGCAACAAATAATATTCCTGGGTGCCAGCTTAAATTCAATGGCCCAGATGGCTTACCTCACGCCAGACAAACAAAAGCAATTGACTCAATACTTCAAAAAGATAGCAACTTTTACCCAGCTCACTGCAAGGAAAATCCTGCAGGCATTGGGGTTCATGGCATCATGCATTCAACTAATCCCATATGCAAAACTGCATATGAGAAAATTACAATGGTACCTGAAAAGTGTATGGTCTCAACACAGGCACAGCCTCGAAACAAATATACCTATCATTCCCTGCCTTCAAAAAGAGTTCCTATGGTGGGCTCAAGCATGTCAAACAAACAAGGGTCTTCCTTTCGTCTTACCTCCAGCAAACCAAACCATGACAACAGATTCTTCAGACTACGCCTGGGGAGCACACATGGCAGGACAGTGCATACAGGGCAAATGGTCTGCAAAACAAATGCATCTTCACATCAACCAAAAGGAGATGCTAGCTGTGCAAAATGCCCTGACAGCCTTCAAGGACCTCTTGCATCCAGGACAACTTCTAATAAGGACAGACAACACCACAGTTATGTGGTACATAAACAAACAAGGGAGGAACACACTCCTACCCTTTATGCAGACAGGCTATGACCTTATTGGAACACAGCTTTGACCTACCAAGTACAACTACAAGCACAATTCCTGCCAGGAAAGGAAAACATATTGGCAGACGAATTAAGCAGAAACATGGCAGACCCCCATGAGTGGAGACTACACCCACAAGTATTTTCAATGATAACTCAAAGATGGGGATGTCCAGACATAGATCTATTTGCATCCCCGAACAATTACCAATTACAAAAATTCTGCACAAGGACTTATCACTCCCTAGCCTGGAAAGTGGACGCTCAATCATTCAGTTGGACAACACTGGCAGTCTATGCCTTCCCTCCACTGCCTCTATTGACCAAGGTATTACTGAAGGTCAGATCAGAGAGACCACAAATGATCCTCATTGCTCCGGACTGGCCACGCCAGCACTGGTACCCATTACTAAGGAACTTGACTCACAACCCTCCATGGATCTTGCCTCAATGCCCACTACTGCTGACTCAGAAAAACTATCAAACCCGTCACAGCCAGCTCAGAACTTTAAATTTAGCTGCATGGAGAATTCCTTAAATTATCAATCAACACTTCTCTCAAAGGACGTCCTGAATGTAATTCTGGAGGCCAGGAGGACTAGCACCAGGAAGACTTACTCAGACAAATGGAAAAGATTTTGTGCATGGCACCAGGCTAAAGGTCAAAATCCTTGGATTCCAAACATTCCTCACATACTACAATACCTAACTGAGATGCTACACAAAGGCCTTTCCTTCTCCTCCATTAAGATCCATGCTTCAGCCGTTTCAGCCCAATATAATATGGATCCCCCAATTTTCTCACACCCTTTACTTAGTGTCTCAGAGGGGTTAAGAATATAAGACCCCCCCAGAAAACCACCAACACCAACTTGGGACCTGAACTTCGTTTTAGAAAAGTTAACACTACCTCCTTTCGAACCAGCATTCTCAGCAGAACTACAATACTTGTCTTGGAAAACAGCCTTGTTACTGGCTATTACCTCAGCATGCAGAGTCTCAGAACTACAAGCACTTATGGCAGTGGAACCTTTCATCATTTTCCATCAGGACAGAGTCTCTTTATGAACTAACCCTACCTTCATGCCCAAGGTAGTATCCAGTGTGGCTTTGAATCAGTCCATTCATTTACCCACCTTTTATCCTAACCCACAGAATAAAGGAGAAAGGCTCCTTCACTCTTTGGACATTCACAGACAGGTACGTTATTATTTAGATAAGACAAAGAACTTCAGAAAAACTGACCAACTCTTTGTATCATATGCTGCAGGTTCTCAAGGAAAGGCTACTTCAAAACAGACCATCTCCAAATGGATAGCACATTGTATCCGCTTTTGCTACTCGCACCATGGGAAGGCAGTGCCTGTCAATATTAGATTCCATTCTACCAGGGCTACTGCAACTTCAGCAGCCTTTCTCAGAGGGGTTCCAACCAAAGACATTCTGGAGGCAGCTACTTGGAGTTCAGTGCACACCTTTACCAAGCACTACAACCTTCCATTATACTCAAAAACCAAGGGCTGGTTTTGCCACTGCAGTTATGCAGGGCATCCTAGCATCACCTAACCCAGATTAGTACCAGCCACCCTTCCATAGCTTTGGGATTCTACCCAAGTGTGATGACTGCAGCAGTATAGCACGATGAACATAGTACAGTTTTGTACCTACCATAAATGTAGATGTTCGAGTGGTTATACTGCTGCAGTCCAGGTTACCCTCCCTCCATCCCCTCTACATACCAGGGTGTTAGTTACAACTCCATGTACTTCAGTCTATTGGATGCATGTCTATATGGTGTATTTGCTAACAGCTAGTACTATTGCTTATCTACTAAGGTATTGTTACATAGCTATTGTATTGCCTTCCTACTTAGGGGCATCTGACATCTGGGGCAAGAAAAACTGAAGAAAATGGCGTTTGCTGTCTCTTTTATACCCCTGTCGCACTGACGTCAGGGAAGAGGCGACGACAACTGACGCCGGACCAAGACTTTGGGATTCGGCCGACTGCGGGACCGCCTGACGACAGGATAACCCAAGTGTGATGACTGCAGCAGTATAACCACTCGAACATCTACATTTATGGTAGGTACAAAACTGTACTTTCCAGTGCATTTGAACAAATTTGAACCAGCTTTACTCTTTGGGAATTTATGAATTGGCTGTGCTAGAATTTTTGTCCTTGGACTGTTTGCTAAGCACCATGGCCGGCCTTAGGCATAGGCGAACTAGGTGACCGCCTAGGGCCCCATACAGGTCGGCCTCGTAAAGGGTGCAATTTTATGTATTTATTTATTTTAATTAATTTACTTTTGTTATTTTGCGATCTTCTCAGCTGCCTGTCTCTGAGTGAAGGGTGCCAGAACAATAGGGAGAGGGGGAAGGGTGAACGCCCTCCCACTTTTATAGCTTCAGATTGGCTGGGAGGCTTCAACAGGTTTAAAAAAAAAAAAACTTCTGCCGTCGCACGTGGAACTTAAGTTAGCAGTTCTGTTAAGAGAGGGGTTAAGGTCATGTGTACGCATGTAGCCATTCGGTTTAAAAAGAAGGTAAGTGTATGATTGTGTTTGTAATTTAACCTGTTCGCTTCCAGAGTGTGTGTGTGTGTATATGTATGTATGTATGTGTATGGAATTTAAATTACTCATTCTGTTTGTATGAGAGATAAAGTGTGTGTTACTGCGTGAGATAGTGTGTGTGTGTGTGTGTATATATATATGAAAGAGAAAGTGCGTGTCTGTGTTTTGTTCAACAAGTACTGTTGCATACTTCCTTCTTCACTGTGTCCTACCTCCAAAATGCTAAATGAAAGTCCTGAAGACTGTGTACAGGCCTTGGTGCTTTACAAATAAGTGTTGTTAACACGAGGGCACACACTTTCTACAGCTATTCCATTTTAGGGTTGCCACCGTTTCAAATGCCGAAAGTGGGACATTTTTTATAGAAACATGAAATATTGTAGTACAAATCATACCGACAGCCGGTGCAAAGGACATAACTTCACTTTTTTGCCAAAATAGAAGATTGTTCTTGTAGCATTTGAGTTGCTTATGCTAGTTTATATAACATTTATGTGTTTCAGATCCAAGATAACTGTTTTATGAAACTATTAAAGAAAGCTTGAGAAATATTTTTGTCCTAAAATCTCAGGACATTTGCCTTTTTTCCCCCGCAGGACACAGCTGCCCAAAGAGGGACAGGTGGTAACCCTCTTCCATTTTCCATATGTAACTATATCGCCTATGTTTCAGACTGCCATAAGCAGTCTATCAGGGCTGCCCTTTTTTGTTCTTCAGTCTGAGCAAGGAGTTTGAACCAGCTATGCCTCTGATATTTATCTGTCTAAAAGAATGGATTTACCTGGATATAGATAAGATATACAGATAGATAAATACAGAGAGAGATGCGTATATAGAAATATTTAAAATATTTCTTTTTTTTCCTTTTTGGCCTTGCACTGATTCTTGAGGATTGCTATCACTAAATGATGGGAGACACTGGAGTCATAGTTTATATTCTTCAAAATGGGCATGCTAATGCAAAATCTGTGTAGGTAACTAGATAGAAGTTAAAATGAGTCCCTGAGGATGGATCTTTTTGCTATTCTCCCATAGTATTTTTAGCTTTGTTCCTGATTCATGTGGTAAAAGTTTTTTTTTATATTCTGAAAATGTGGCAGTGGATCTATAGACACTGGTTTGTTTGTTTGTGTCTTTCGGCTTTTCCCGGTTAGGGGTCGAAACAGCGAAACTCCGGTCCGCGATTGGTAGTGGATTTTTACATACCGGG
The DNA here is from genome assembly GCF_019279795.1 of Protopterus annectens. NCBI lineage: Eukaryota > Metazoa > Chordata > Ceratodontiformes > Protopteridae > Protopterus > Protopterus annectens. The sequence goes on from NC_056732.1 coordinate 526,737,767, forward strand.
TTACCAGCCCTGACGCACAACCTTCAATGAAGGCACACCCCATTCACGTATGCCTCCACACAGAAGATGCTCTAGCTGAGAATCGAACGGGACAACGTCTTGCTATGAGGCGACAATGCTACCGCAGCACCACCACTGCAGTTAGTGATTCATAGTAAAATGGGCTCTGATAATCAACCAACTCCAGTGGATACTCAACCTGCTATGGGAGTAAACTAATGTACTATTTGAAGCTTGTAAAAAAAGGGGTCTATGTTAAATCACCGAACGCTTAAAAAAGCGAATGAACGGTGATTGATCGACCCTATTTAAGCGAAAGCTTTACAATGTCGAAGTGTCAGAACAGCAATTTTTTTCCCCAAGGGAAAAAAATCGCTGTTCCAACAACAAAAAAAAAACAAAAATCAATTTCAAACATTACATTAAGTGGGGGGCTTCGCCCCTCACAACCCCCTCCAAGTCCAAGACCACTCTACAGTGCCGAAAACAGCAAAGTACCGAAGTGGCCAAGTGACTTCTTTCCCAGGGAAAGAATTCGCTTAACAGCTGTTTCGATATTTTGCGTTTTCAGCCTTTTCAGTTCGACCAAGATGCATTCGAAAGAATGCATCTTCGGTCTTCTAATATAGACCCAAAAAAAGCATACCTCTTTGTGATACCAAGTCTGTGGGCTACTCCTGAAATCTTTCTTGAGCTGCTCTCTCCTTTCCCATTTCTAAATGCAGTGCTTTAAAAAATGATTTTTCCCCATTGTGGCTTTTTTGTGTTCTTCATGAAATGCATGTTAACACAAATCCTGTTATTTTAGCAACTTTAAAGTGCAATATTTAAAATCTATCCCTATTTTTTCGGCCACTGCATCCACATTGTTAGGCTTTTTCCAGATTTCTTGCATTAAGAGGTTGAGAGGTATGCATACCTCTCAACTATTCAGATTTGTGCCTCATATAATTTGTGGTTTTCTGCAAATCACTGAGGATTTAAATAACTAAATGTCATACATTTGAATTTCAACCTTCATTTCCTTCAGAAAATGTATGCCAAGACAAATGCCTAGTAACTATGAACTTGTGTGTCAGGCTCTCAGTCATTCCCTATTGCAGTATTACCAATGTATCTTTTTCTTTAATGTAACTTAGGCAATTAATTCTTCAAGGGCAGCAAGCACTGAATTTGTAGATAACACACTGAAATGTAAAATTGTTAGACAGTAACAGCCTTTTATTAGTTACAAATCTCTAATGTGGAATTATTCGGATGAATTTTACTTTTGCAGAGGTTGTGCTTATTGACTGGTACTCGTGGATTGTAGTGACAGAAGTTTGAGTGGCCTTTTATGATTAAAATGTTCTGAAATGGGCAGTTTTGTCATTATTGGGTCATACATTTTGTTTCATTGCTTACTGAAAAAATGTTCAAAACTATAACTTTAAAACCCACACTAACAGGTTTATTATACAAGGAATATAGTTTAATACAATCAGGAAGGTGAATCAAAGAACACACATATATGCATGGCCGTAAGAATGTGTTCAAGGAGCCTGTAGTTTGAAAAGAGCCTAAAGGTAAACTTAATTCTCCACTTGCCAGATGCATTTTATTTGAATGCGGGTTTTAATGCTGTTTCAATGAATGTGAGTTTCAAGGGCAGAGAAGTTTTACTGCTCATGCTAAATCTGTTTTCATTATGAGAGTATTGTTTGTTTAGCGAATGGCTATCGGTGTTTGTGCTATTTTATTTCAATATCTGTAATCATTGTAGAAGTAAATAAGAAAACAGTATGCACACTGATAGGTTTGAATGGTAACTGGGGAGAAATAGCCAAGTAATGGGACACTGGTATGAGGGGGCTGCTCTGGGGGGGGGGGCAGTCTATAACTCTGCCTAGGGCCTCATTTGACCATGATCCAGCGCTGCTAATTAAAGTATGAGAACAGATTACACGGCCCCTTAAAATCTGGAAAAAAACACTCCGTGGTGGCGGTACCTTCTCCTTTAAGGAGGGCCATTTATGCTTCACATACACACATGCCAACAGGAGTAGTGGGTATTGAAAAATTACCATTTTCAAAAGTGGGTCTCGGTCCATAAAGGTTTGGGAACCACTGCATACGCCAGCTACCCAGAGTGCTGACAGAAATGTGAGTTTGAGTTTCATTTTCAAGGAATTAAGACTTTCAGTGCATTCTCAAGGGAATCATGAGTTTCGGTTAATTTTCATGGAATTGTGAGCTTCAAAGAAAGGAAAGTTACTGCTGCGCATGCTAAGTCTGTTTTCAATGTGCAACTAGCTGTTTTTTGTTTATCAAATGGCACACTGTGTTGTAGAATCTGAAGCAGTGTTAGTAGCATCACTGCCTTTGCAGAAGGCTGTGAATTCTACTCCCACACCATGGAAATGGAGTGCTTTACCAGTGTCCCATTACTTGGCTATTTCTCCCCAGTTACCATTCAAACCTATCGGTGTGCATTCTTTAGATATGTTAGGAACCTGGGTGGGAATTCCCAGATATGCTCAGAATTAGTCCAAAATGACAAAAAATACACTGAACCCACAGACATTGCCAACATCCTAGCTGACAGGTTCAGCGCAAACTCCCCACCAAAAGGGCAAATATCTATCCCAGCAGAGTGCTGCCCCCCTGACATCTCAGATGCTCAGGTAATAGCTGCCCTCTCCAAAGCAAAAAACACAGCATCAATGGGACTAGATGGTGTCCTGGGCTGCGTCCTACATGAACTCCAAGAAGAGCTAAACCCAAACATAAAACTACTGTTCAATCTCAGCCTTACTACAGGATATGTACCTAAAGAGTGGCGTACAGCAACAGTGGTCCCTCTCCACAAAGGTGGTGCCTCAACGGATCCTGGAAACTATCACCCCATAAGCCTGACTAGCTTGGTCTGCAAAGCTATGGAAAGGATCATCATGGACCTCATAAATAAAGATATTGGGGACCTACAGACACTGGATCTTACCCAGTTCAGCTTTGTTAAGGGCAGATCCTGCCTCTTAAATCTGGTTGATTTCTTTGAAACAATCACCAAGGCCATTGACGAGGGGAAGGTGGTCCACACAGCCTACCTGGACCTCGCAAAAGCCTTTGATACAATACCACACTCGGGCAGTATAGATAAGCTCACCAGCTTAAATATAAACCCCTATGTCACTAGATGGGTTGCAAACTGGCTCAAGGACAGAACCCACATGGTTAGAATTGCTGGAGCCATGTCAGACTCCAAACCAGTTACAAGTGGCGCCCCACAAGGCTCAGTCCTGGGACCTCTCTTGTTCGGTATATATTTCTCGGAGGTACAGGCCAACACGGAAGGACTGTGGCTGACCAAGTTCGCAGATGACTGCAAACTGGGCACCATAATCGACTCTCCAGCCGACACAAGCATCCTCCAAAAGGGCCTCATAGAAACAGACAACTGGTGCCAGAGCCATGGCCTCAAGCTAAACACCAAAAAGTGTATAATCATCCCCTTTGGCAAAAACAAAGTGCCCACAAATTACCACATAGGTGGTAATCCATTAAGCACAGAAGAAGTAATTAGGGACCTGGGGACCCAAGTTGATAGCAATCTCTCATTTGACAACCACGTGGCCAAAGTGGTTAGAAAACATTTTATATAGCCCACCTAATCATGAAGAGATTCACATCTAGATCAGGGGAGGTCATCGTGCCTCTTTACTCATCCCTCATCAGGCCCATAATTGAGTACAATGCCCCTTTTGGGATGTACCTTACCAGACACCTGCAGCAACTGGAAAGACCCCAAAAGTACCTCACCAAGAGGATCAAAGGGCTCAAACAGATGCCATATGCTGCCCTGTTAAAGAAACTCCAGCTCTACTCAGTGGCATACCGCCTGCTCAGATGCGATCTGTGCCTGACGTATAAAGCCATGTCCAACCCGGAATTAATGGACATGCTGCACCTCAGAAAATCCAAATCACATCGAGCTACGTGCTCGAGAGACTTGAACCTCAGCACTGAAATAAATAGGACATGCTGGAGGACAGATTCATAACCCAGAGGCTCCCTTCACTCTGGAATAAAATCCCAGTCCAGGTTAGGCAGAGTCCCTCATTGACTCTCTTCAAGAGGAATCTTGATGAGTGGATGGGAGATCGTAGGTTTACCCCGAGTATCACTTCTGTGTCACTGTTAGACAGAGTATAGTATACTAACCTCGGAAAAGGGCATAGCAAAATTAATTTAAAATGGGTGGCGAAAGTCAAACACACTCTGGCTAGGCTTATAAATGCCCTAGGGCAGATAGCCTAGTATGAACCTATGATATTGCAGTACCCATATGATTGCTGATTATTTGGTGCATTATAAGGAGGAAAGGGGTTCTACATTCCTGAGTATGTCCTCCTTTGTATGGGATGCCTAGTGACTATGAACTTGTTGCTTTGTTAGTCATTTCCTATTGGAGTATAGCAACTTACCAATTTTTTAATGTAATATAGGCAATTAATGCTTCAAGGGCTGCAGATAATGAATTTGTAGATAAAACATTTTGATGTAAAGTTGTTTGCTAGTAGCAACCTATTCATTAGCTGCAGATTTCTTGACTGTAAAATTATTCAGATGATTTTACTTCTGCAGAGATTGTGCATATAAAGTGATATTGGTGGATTGTAATGACAGAAGTCTTGAGTGGCCTTTTATGGTTGAAAATTTTCTGAAATGGGTAGTTATTGGTTCATACATTTTGTTTCATTGCTTATTAAATGAATGCTTAAAACTACAAATTTAAAACCCATACTAACAAGTGGTGCCGTATTATACAAGGAATATAATTTAATACAATCAGGAAGGTGAATCAAAGAACAAATACATGTATTCAGTGCCCAAAAAAGTGTGTGCAAGTAATCTGTTTTGAAAATAGCCCAAAGGTAAACTTAATTCTCCACTGGCCAAATGCATTTTCTATGAATGTGGTTTTTCATGCTGTTTCAATTAATGTGCGTTATGTTGTTTCATTGAATGTGAGTTTCAAGGGCAGAGAAGTTTACTGCTCGTGCTAAGTCTGCTTTCATTGTGAGACTGTATTGTTTGTTTAGCAAATGGCTATCTGTGTTTGTGCTATTTTATTTCATTATAATGTAATGTTGTTTACTATTGCTGCAACTTTGTATCTCTGTTTATCATGTACATGATGTGAAGCTTTTCTCCCCGGGCATCCGCTGAAAAAGGACCTGCGTCCAGTTGGAATTTCCCGGTAAACAAATGTAAATAAATAAATAAATTGTAATCATTGTAGAAGTAAATAATAAAACAGTATGCACACTTGACAGGTTTAAACAGTGTTTATGGTAACGGAGGAGAAATAGCCAAGTAATGTAACACTGGAGTGGCTAGGGAGGGGGATGCTGCTGGGGGAGTACTGTTCTCGAATGCGAGTCATGCTTCTTCTAAAGATTTTTTCCCACTTGTATAGAAACTTTATTTTGTCAGCTTTGAACATTACGTCTTGGACATGGCTTATTTCTTCAATGGAAGAAATTTCTTCCAGTACTGAATTTTTTTGTTTGTTTTGGCCAACTAGCCTTGTAACATCTTTCAGTATCATCACATTTCTGAAAGTTTTACTTCTCATTCTATCATTGATAAATGAAGTTTTACTGAAAGAATCTTTCAATTCTGTTTCTATGTGAAACATTTCATTTGTGCATCAATAAATGCTGTTGACCCATAGATGGAAAGTGTGCTCTCATGTAGGATTATAGCTCCTATAACATTCTGACTGGCATGTACTTGTAACGCTTCTGGCTTTTTGTATCACATTTTTGTGTTGGAGCATCTGAGACTTATTTTTTTTAATTATTCTGAACTCATATTTTGCTTGTAGCTTAATTTCAAAGTTAAATGTGGTTCTAACAGCTTTCTCAGACATATTAGTTACAAAATTTTCAAGAACGCTGCAGTCCAAAAATCCTCTGTAGTGCCTGCTTGTCTCCTTGCCTTGGCATTTGTACAACTGTTGAGATTTTTCAAGATCAGGTTTCAGACCCTGTAGCATTAGACATACATTTATGACTTGTCTTTTTGATATTAAATTAATTTGTTTTAGCTTGAAATTATGACATCTTAATCAGCTGAATTGCTTTCTTGACATGCTTTCTTTTTGTGTGACCACACCCGAAAGTAAGATAAATTATGTTTACAGCACTTTTGAAGCCTTCATTTATATGGGCAACAGTTACCTGATATTCTTCTGGGTCCTGACAAGATACTGAATGGAAGTCTAAGGAACCTCTAACTTCAGTAGCATATTAAATGCACACAGTTTGAAGTTTCATTGTCTAGTAATTATTTGCCATAAACCATCCTTTACATCTGATACAGAGAAAAGCTTACAATTTCACATTTTTGAAGACACTTTTTCAACTTTATGCAATGACCAGTGCTGTTTCCTAATCATTTAGAAATTGTGGATCAGTAAAAATGCAAATCTAGTTTCCTTTACAAAGTAAACGTATTGTTCAACCATTCAATTAACTTTATTGTCTTTGTAACACCAAGGCTTCCCATTCTCTTAAGCTGTATTTCAAATTCATCCTCGAGTGCTAAAGGCACTTTTTTGAGAACCTGAATTGCTAGTACTGCTTCAGTTTTTATTTTTAAATGATATTCTCTTGGTAGGCTTCCTAAACATGTGAACAAATCAGCATGGGCGTAATGTATATCACTACTGTGGTTCTGTTGAGTATCTTAAAATGTCTCTGTGACATTGTGACTGATTTTATACACGTAATCTTTTGTCTTGCATTAACTTGTTTTGCCATCCCTAGGTTTTCACAAGTCACACAATCCAACATATTAGGAGAATTGACTTAAGTGCAGCTAGTTGCAAAAGAGGACTGAACTTTTTTATTCTTGTACCAAAATGTCAGCAGTTAATGACAGAGTGGTGGCAGTAGCTTGCCAGAGTATGTTAACAGTGCACACATGGCTTCTGTTGAGAGAAGACCGACCAAAAGGAAAACTTTAAAAGTTCCTTTCAACTAGGTACTGCACTCTGTACCAGTATATAATGTCAATTCAACATTATCTATCTTTCTTAATTCTAAATATGTCTAACAGTCATCTTTGCCCACCTGTCTCATTGTTCCTCATGCATTTTTAAATTTCATTGTAGCAAGTCTTTTCACTTCTAAATTAACAGAGTTTGTATTCATTTTCTGATCAGAAGTATACAAATTCTTTTGAAAACACTTACCCCAGGACTCAGTAAAGTCAGTGAATGTTCCATGTAGAACCTACATAGAATGTATCCATGTACATGGCCATGGTTCTTCCTCAGCAGTGCACCATACATATTAATTGTGGTGCGCGCCTAAGGGAGGTCACAGCAATATGGGTATTTAGTCTGTGTAAAACTGATGGCACAGCCACATTCTGCACATTAACCTTGACCGAAGGGTGTACAAGACATTTTATTTCAGTAAAATGGATTTATTTTAATTTTTTACATTTATGTGCCTGTGTGTGCAGTGCAGCTTGTTATTTAGCTACCTTTGCACACCCATAGATCAGACATCAACTAGAGATCTAAAAATAGAAACAGGATGCATTCAATTTTATTTTATTTTTTATTTTTGTTTGTTTGTGTGATGTGCCACGTTGTTTAGCTATGCTTAGCACTGCACACTTGTGCAGTAGACATCTGCTAGACATCTAAAAATAGAAACCGGGTGCATTCAATTTCAGTTTTTTTTTAATTCTTGTGTGCTTGTTTGCTCGATGCACTGCATTATTTAGCTGTGTGTAGTGAGACATACTTATGCATTAGACATCCACTACACAACTAAAAATAGAAACCGGATGCATTCAGTTGTAGTTCTGCAGTGCTTAGCAATGTGCAAACCCACACAACAAAGCTGCAATACACTTACAGGCAGCTTCACAGTATATGTCTGAAGATGTAGGAGTTCCCTTCAGTATCCCAGTGGCTAGATAGGTTGAGTCATGACCTGCAGTGTAGTAGGTTACAAGTTCAAGTCCTGGGCAGTAATACCTTTTTACATACAATGCTTTGAAACTGTATCAGGTGACTGAGACATTAGTTGACTTTAAAGTAAATAATTTTTACATTTAGAAAAGCTGCGTAATGCTAAGCATCACTTAAACATGATTAACGGTCTTTTCCTGTTTGCACATTGCTAAGCTTCATTTACTTGGTTGTGTGAGTTTGCACGATGCTAAGCAACGTGGCGCATTTTTGAAAGTTACAGTATGATGTTCAAGACCAGAAATGCAGCCTATTTAAAGTGTAATAGGTGGGAATTTCACATTATTCTTTGGTGCTCATCACATTTATACCTTGGCTGTGGGTATGGCTGCTGTTGTGGGGGAAGGTGTGAGATTTAGGGCACAAAGGTGGGGTGTGCAGGAGTCCAGGGTTTTCATTGTACTCTTGGTAGAAAGCTACAGACCCTGGCTGCTGCAGGATGACTACCAGGGCTCGAATGCAAGTCTGAGGCCTGGGATAGTTTGGCCAGGGACCTCACCAGTGCAGCTGGTAATCCCCCACACTGGTGAGCTGTGTTGTCACCACTGTGATGCCCTGTATCATAGGAAGAGGAGAACCTTGGATACCTGGATCCAAAAAGCACGGCACGGATGCATCCCACAGATATGCAAGTGTGTTTTCTAGTAATTTATAAATATAGAAGCTGAATCTGTGCAGAAGAGAGGGCTTGCAATGTCCAGCCCCATTATAGACATTTGGCCAATATGAGGCAAGTGTGTGGTATGTAAGAAAATCAATAAAGTAATAACTTAATGCATAACTTAGTAAAATAACGTAATTATATATATTATAGTCTTAACAGGTATGAAATACCTGGGACATCACAGAGTTTTATTAATGTGTCAGCACGTATCTGAACTGGTAAAGCAAGTTAAAGCAAGTAAGCATGCAGTACTATGTAGCATAGCTTCCAGCTATTCGTTAATGTTGTGGTAAACCCATATTAAGAGTCAATGCTGTAGTCTGCTCATTGTCTGAAATATGCCATAGATTGTACTCAATAACTGAATAGGGTAAACGTCTAAGTTAACAGAAATCCCAGACGGCTATCCATGTGTGTAAATGCAAGATCTGAAACAACATGAACCATTAAAGTGTAAAAGGAAACAGTGTTCTGATTATTTTTTTTTCTAATAAAATGTTCAGATGTTCTTCATCTCACATTGCTGCAGTCCTTACTTAAGGGTAGTCCGCTGTCCTCGGTCGGCCCGAATACCAAAGTATTAGGCTGACGTCGGTCATGGGTGCCTAGATCTAACATCAGAGCGTCAGGGTATAAAGGCGCATGACCGACGTCATATCCTTAGTCTTTTTTGCCGCATGGTCCGATGCAGAAGCAGAGTTGCAAGTGCCGTTCGGCGTTCTGAAATTTTTCGTTTTCGGAGTTTCAGACCGATACCAAGTTGGGCTAAGTACCCCGTTGGGGAATATTTTTGTTTTTTCTTGCCTCAGTTACTTACCGGATGTCAGAAAAAGTGAATAATTGTATTTCTTGTGGGAAACAGATACCGCATAGGGATTACCACTCGCTTTGTATTCCTTGTTTGGGACCGGAGCACGACGTAGTCGGGTGTCGGTTTTGTGCTAGGTTTAATAAGCGCACTATAAAACGGAGGTTAGATTGCGCTAGGTTAGTCTTTGGCAAGAGGTGTAATTATAATATGCCGTCAGATGTTCCGGTGCCTGCTTCTACTAAGAAGCGCAAAGACAAATCTTTAAAGCCTAGGCAGGATGATTCGTCCGTTTCGGACGTCGGACCTTTAGACGCTACAGCTGAACTGGTGGATCCGGCTGAAGTTTCTGTTGAGTCCCAGGGGGAAACTTTGATTTTACAAGATGTGGCCTCTCAGGAGGCAGGCCAGGCTGAAGGGGCCTCTCAGGTTACTATTCTCCCTTCTATGCCTAAGGTGGTTAGGCCTTCTGCTACTGTTTCTAAGGCTCCTTCTAAGGGCAGGTCTGTTTTGCCTTCCTCTGGTGTCAGTTCTGGTTCTTCAGGGTCTGTGCCTAAAAAGCACATGCTTAAAATGGCAGAGGATTTGATTTCTTTAATTAGAGGTTCTATGCCCCCTCCTGATAAGAGGCCCAGGATGGAGCCAGAGTTGGAAAGTTTGGAGCAGGCCTCAGATGATTCAGAGTCTTCTACTGAGGACATTCAAGATTTCCTTCCTTATTCTGATTCTGATGCAGAGGATTCCACTCCTTCTGCTTCTCCTCCAGAGGATTTTTCATTTTCAGAAACTCTGCATTCCATGAGGGAGCATTTTAAGTGGGAGGGACAGGATTACTCTGATTCCCGGAAGAGGCTTAGGGAGTTCTTGTTTTTACCACAGCATAGACCCTTAGCTATACCTCCGGTTTTGGATGTTGTTTCAGATGTTTTCTTGGAAGCTTCCCTTAATCCAGATTCTGTGCCTCCTGCCCCAGTTAAACCGGACAGGTATTACAGGGTGCCTGAGGCTCATAAATATCTGTATAAGAGTCCTAGGGCGGACCCAGAAATTATTAGTCAGGGGCCTAAGGGTGTTAGAGCCTCTGTTGTTAAGAATCCGGTTCCTCTGGAAAAGGAAGCTAGAGCTTTGGATAGATGGGGTAAGAAGGTGTATACCTCTTCTACTTTAGCAATGAGAGCTTTGAACTGCCAGTTTCATATGTTGAAGTATCAGAATTTCCTCCTTTCTCAGCTAAGATCTAAAGTGGATGCTTTGGCAGAGGGCATAGAGTGTAAAGAATTGCAGGATTTAGTGCATGTTTCTGAACAGGTGGGTAAGCACTCTTTGCAATGTGGTTTTGATGCTTTACAGGCTTCTTCTAGGGTGGCTGCCACTGGTTCAGTTATTCGTAGGCACGCCTGGCTTAAGGATCAGAATTTATCTCAGCATGTTAAGTCTAGAATTCTGGATGCCCCTTTGCAGTCTGAAGTTTTTTTTGGTCCTCCTGTGGAGTCAGTCTTAAAGAAAATGGAAGACAAGGCTAAGTCTATGCAGACTGTTAAAGATTTTTTGCAGGTACAACTTCCAAAGTTTAGTAGAAATTGGCCTACTAAGGGGTGGACGTACCCTTCTTCTGATTCTCAGACTAGGGGTAGATCTAGGCGTGGTAGGGGCAGAGCTCAGAGTACCTTCAGGCCGAGACAATGGAGTTCGCCTGCTCCATCTGCTGGTGAGGGCAGGGGCCAGTCCTTTTGTAAACAGGCCCAATGACCTGCATTTTCAGCTGCCAGATTCCTCTTGCCTGGCAGCTCCTTTGGGAGGAAAGTTGGCTCTTTTCAAGCAAAATTGGCATTTAGTCACCCAGGACAAATGGGTATTGGACATTATAAACCGAGGTTACAAGTTCTATTTCCATACCATGCCTCCTTTCAAAGGCATGCCAGACGTCCCTCCTCGGCAAAGGATAGAGGCTCACAGACAAATTTCTTTACTTCTTCAAATAGGAGCTATACAGCCAGTTCCTCTGTCAGAAGTGGGCCTAGGATTTTATTCTCGCCTGTTTCTAGTTCCAAAGAAAGGAAACACGTGGAGACCAATTTTGGATTTATCTATCCTCAACACTTACCTGGACATTCCAAAGTTCAAGATGCTGACTTTACAACAGCTTTTACCTCTGTTGGGAAAAGATCACTGGATGGTTACTCTGGATCTCAAAGAGGCTTACCTTCATGTTCCTATCAGGCCCAGTTGCAGGAGGTACCTGCGTTTCGGGCTGGAAATTTACATTATCAGTTCTCTGCATTGCCCTTTGGCTTATCTACTGCCCAGAGTGTTCACAAAGGTTCTGGCTCCAGTGATAGCATTTTTCAGACTAAGAGGAATACAGATTTATCCTTATTTGGACGACTGTCTGATTATTGCACAAGAAAGGACGAACTTCTTCATCATCTACAGTATGTGATGGCAGTGTTAAGATGCCTAGGGTATTCTGTGAACGAAACAAAGTCCAGTCTAGTACCCTCTCAGGACATGTGCTTTCTGGGTGTGAGACTGAATACAGCTTCCCAGATGGCTTTTGACCCCGGACAAACAAAGAAGCCTTTCTCTTTATTTCCAGCAAATGTCTCTACGGTCCAGGCTGACTGCAAGGACAGTCCTTCAAGCCTTGGAGTTCATGGCATCTTGTATTCTGGTGCTTCCCAATGCCAAATTGCATATGAGGAAGCTTCAATGGTATCTCAAAAATGTGTGGACACAGCACTGCCAAGATCTAGACACTGTCATTCAGATAATACCTTGCATTCAGAAGGAGTTTTTGTGGTGGGCTCAGGAATGTCACCTAAACAAGGGACTCTCTGTGACCCGGCCAGAGGCGAGTCAGATTCTAACGACAGATGCCTCGGACAAGGCTTGGGGAGCACACCTCAATGGAAAATGGCTGCAAAACACGTGGCCTATCAAACTACAACATTTGCATATCAACTTGAAGGAAATGTTAGCAGTCCAGTTTGCATTGATGGCTTTCAAAGATTTTCTTCGTCCAGGGCAGGTGTTGATTCAAACAGACAACACTACTGTCATGTGGTACATCAACAAGCAGGGGGGAACCCATTCTTACCCTCTTTGCAGGCAAGCGATGATTCTGTGGGAAACTGCTCTCAATCTACACCTCAATCTTCAGGCAAGGTTTCTACCAGGAGCACAGAACTCCTTAGCAGATGTATTGAGCAGACAAATAGTGGATCCTCACGAGTGGAAATTGGATCCTCATGTATTTCAACAGTTGACAGTGTTATGGGGAACTCCAGACATAGATCTGTTCGCTTCTCCACTAAATTACCAGTTGCCAAAGTTTTGCACAAAAATGTTTCATCACACAGCTTAGAAGGTGGACGCTCTATCTTTCAGTTGGAACAATCTGCATGTATATGCCTTTCCACCTCTGCCTCTTCTTCCCAAGGTACTTTTGAAGGCCAGACAAGACAAGCCAACCATGATTTTGATAGCACCGGATTGGCCTCGACAACACTGGTACCCACTACTGAGGAGTTTAGTACGAGAACCTCCATGGCCTCTGCCTTTGATTCCGCACCTTTTGTCACAAGAGGACAGTCACTTCCTCAATGTCAAGATTCAGTCTCTGCATCTAACAGCCTGGCATATTCTGTTTTAGACTCTGGAGGGTCTCAGCTTCCACAACAAGTTTTGAATGTTATTTTGGAGGCCAGGAGGCCTAGTACCAGGAAAGTTTACGCTGATAAATGGAGGAGATTTTTATTTGGAGCAAAGGAAAGGACTTTGATGTCTCCAAACCTGATTTAAGTGTTGCTCTTCAATATCTTACTGAGTTATTGGACAAGGGTTTGTCTTTCTCCTCAATAAAGGTCCATGCTGCAGCCATTTCTGCTCACTATGATTGTGACCCTCCTTTATTCTCTCATCCTTGGTTTAAGCAATTTCTTAGAGGGCAAAGAATATAAGACCCCACGTAGAGCTCCTACTCCTGCTTGGGATCTCAATTTTGTGTTGGAAAAACTTACTCTACAACCTTTTGAGCCTGCAGCTACTGCCGAGTTAAAGTATTTATCATGGAAAACTGCTTTTTGTTGGCCATTACCTCTGCAAGAAGGGTTTCTGAATTACAGGCCCTCATGGCAGTGGAGCCTTTCCTGATTTTTCATAAGGATAGGGTATCTTTGCGTACTAATCCTTCCTTTATGCCTAAAGTGGTTTCTAGTGTGGCCTTAAATCAAACTATTCATTTGCCTACTTTTTATGCAAACGCCCAAAATAAAGGGGAGAAAATTTTGCATACTTTGGATATTCACAGGCAGTTGCGTTGTTATTTGAGCAGAACCAAGGAGTTCAGACAGTCTCAGCAATTGTTTGTTTCTTTTGCTTTGGGTTCACAGGGTAAACCTGTTTCAAAACAAACTATTTCTAAATGGATTGGGTTTTGTATTTCTTTCTGTTATTCCCATCATGGTAAGGAGATTCCTGCTGGAATCAGGCCTCATTCCACTAGGGCTACTGCTACTTCTACGGCCTTTATAAGGGGGTATCTACAAAGACATTTTGGAGGCAGCTACTTGGAGTTCAGTGCATACCTTTTCTAAACATTACCAACTTCCTCTTTATTCTAAGTCTAGGGCTGGATTTGCCACTGCAATTTTACAGGGCATTTTAGCGGCCCCTAATGCTTTATGATTTTTACCATCCTCCCTTTCCCGTTGCTTTGGGATTCTACCCATAAGTAAGGACTGCAGCAATGTGAGATGAAGAACATAGTACAGTTTTGTACCTACCATAAATGTAGATGTTCAAGATCCACATTGCTGCAGTCAATTTACCCTCCCTCCTTCCCTCTGTAGTTTGACTTGGTGCTATGCTTTAGGTGATGGTTGTTGTGGGGCATGTTTTTGGGAGGTATTCTGTTTTTGGCTGTGGCCTTTCTGGTTTGGCCTTCTGACATCTGGGGCAAGAAAAGACTGAGGATATGACGTCGGTCATGCGCCTTTATACCCTGACGCTCTGATGTCAGATCTAGGCGCCCATGACCGACGTCAGCCTAATACTTTGGTATTCGGGCCGACCGAGGACAGCGGACTACCCTTAAGTAAGGACTGCAGCAATGTGGATCTTCGAACATCTACATTTATGGTAGGTACAAAACTGTACTTTTTCCTGTAGTCACTGCTTGTGGGCTCTGATCAGACACCAGCCAAGTGAGTAATGTGCAGTAGTCAATAATTTATCATGTCATAAATAAATGCTGTGCAATACCCAAATTAAGATTCAGTGTTGTGTTCTGCACATTTTGTCTTAAATATGTTGTAGGTTGCAGTCATAAAATGAATAGATAGGGTAAACCTGTAAGTTAACAGAACTCTGACACAGCTGTGCATGTGTGTAAATACAAGATTTGAAACAACATGAATCAATAAATTGTAAAAGGAGATGGTGCTCTGATAATTAACTTTTTCTAATAAAATGTTCAGTATTCCTGTAGCCACTGCTTGTGGGTTCTAAAAAGACACCAGCCAACTGAGAAATGTGCAGTAGTCAATAATGTTTTGCCATGTCATAAATAAATGCTGTGCAATACCCACATTAAGATTTGATGTTGTGTTCTGCTCATTTTGTCTCAAATATGCCGTAGGTTGCAGTCATCAGTAAATGAATAGGGTAAACATGTAAGTTAACAGAACTCCAACACAGCTATGCATGTGTGCAAATGCAAGATTTGAAACAACATGAATCAGTAAAGTGTAAAAGGAGACAGTGCTCTATTTTTTCATATAAAATAGTCAGTATTCCTTTTGTCACTG
This sequence comes from Protopterus annectens, assembly GCF_019279795.1. Classification (NCBI taxonomy): domain Eukaryota; kingdom Metazoa; phylum Chordata; order Ceratodontiformes; family Protopteridae; genus Protopterus; species Protopterus annectens. Next base: position 526,753,078 of record NC_056732.1, read on the forward strand.
CGTGTGAGTTCTAATCGGACACCAGCCAACTGAGAAATGTCCAGTGTCAAGTCTAATCAGTGTACACAAACATAACCTCTCAACTGTCATGATTTTTGAGGATATACTGAATATTGCTTCATATGTCTGGTCCTCTGATTTGCAGATATATGACTTCACTCGAAATGCAACTTAATGGCAAATCTGTTATCAGAACACCTTGCTGCTATTGTATGAGCACACTATGTAAGAATGTTCCCTGTTGTTGTGCCTTTGTACCACCATTATGTGTGGCTTGGCCTATAATGTGCCATGCTAAGAGGTTGAGAGATGTGTACATGGAACATCATATATACAATCTAACCAACAATGAATGATTGTTGGATGGATTATGATCTCTTCAAAAGCAATGTGGATGATTGGATGTGTAACCGTAAATTCACAGTGGGGGTTCCACCTGTGTTCCTCTTGGACTGGGGCAATTGTTGTTGATCATGGAAATAAGGGTAGAACATGGCTAGGCTTGTACGGGCCCTAGGGCCATTAGCCTAGTAACTCGGTCATAGTCCATGTGGAAGTACATGACCTGCGACATATCTCCCTAGACTATACTTAGAGATACTTGCTTGAGCTCTCGGAAGCCGTTTGTGCGGTCACTGACACATGACTTAAAGGCGTAAAGCACACACCGACAGTGGCAAGGTTTTTATGCCTTCCACAATTTAGGTCAGCTAATTCACTGGCAGGGACTAAAGGTGGAGGTGTCTCTATGTACATCCAAACTAAAGATACTTCAAGGCTGGTCAAACAGGACAATGCACTTGAGCTTCCCCATATTCAGTTCACAATACACAAAATCCAGTTTTACTTCCATGCAAGCTATAGGCCCCCCCGTCTATGACCCAGGACACCCATGCCATATATGTAAACTTATTAGAAGAACTAAACATCCAACCCAGTATCATATTCTTGGGTGACTTCCATTATCCCACTGTTATCCGGGAATCGTATACAACAGTAAACATACTGGCACAGAGATTCTTGGCTTTTGTAAACACACACTTCCTGGACCAGATAGCCAATACACCAAACAGGGGTGCAACCATACTAGATCTGATCTTCACCAATGTGGATGAGTCATGCACAACCCCATGCTGTAATGTTTTCCCTGGTAAGGTCCGAGCACAAATTGGTCTCCAAGCAAACTTCAAAACAGGAACTCCAAAACTGCCACGACCTTCAGACAAAGACTGCTTTAATAACAAAATAGCAAATGGTAAGTCCTTTTGCAGTTAATAATACTGCTTCATCAGACTAGTTAAAACACAAAACAGTAGCACTTATAAAATACAACAAAAACAATTCAGAATGTGAATAAAATCATATGATTAAAACATAACACCAATTTCATCCGTTTAAAACTCCTTTTACACACTTGACAAATCAAATCATTCAAAAAAGCCAAGCCCCTAACTTGATGTCATAATGGGCATTACAGAAAGGTTTCTTGATCGTGCCAATCAATTTATTTACATATATGAAGCCCCTTCTAGTGTTTCAGTGGGCGTTTTTTCAGAACAGGTTTGCGAGATGCTCTTTTGTTCAAACCTGGTTCTAGAAATGCTTTTAGAAGTATAATCCACTTCTGTTCAGCACTTTCAGTCTTGTTTTTGATATCTCTTTGCCTGATGTTCTCATTTATACACTGTAACACAAAAAATTTTAAAGTATGTTCTGTACCCTGTCAGCTGTCATTGAATCCCACACTGACACAAATGTTCTCCTGGAGGGGCTGACACAGGCATACAACTGGTGTTAGAGTCATGGACTAACACTAAATGCCAAGAAATGCTCAATACAATGCTTTGGGAAGTCATCCACCCCGGTAACTTTCATATTGATAGCACACCTCTAATGTAGTGATCTAGCCTTCGACTGTCACGTGTTCGTAGTGTGGGGGAAATCATTCTGTGTTGCACAACTTATTAACAAAGGTTTGGCATGCAAGTCCAAGGAAGTCATTGTTACCTTGTATTCTGCATTCATCAGCCTTCTCATTGAGTGCAGTGCCACCTTTGGTATGTACCTAGCCAGGCATATCCAACAATTGGAACATCCACACAGGTTCCTCACTAAACCAATACAAGGCTTACATATAAAATATATGCAGACCACGTCAAGGCCCTATCCCTGTATTGTGTTTTACAGCCTTTGTCGGGCAGATGTCTGCCTGCCATATAGGGCATTGTCAGACCCCACTTGGACCACCTGCATATCCCCGAAACAACTAGCACCAGAATTACCCATTCTGCAGACCTACTTCTTGCTTGTGGTATAAATGGGATGTGCTGGAGAGACAGGTATGTATCCCAGAGACTACACCCTATATGGAACAGACTCCTCAACCATGTGAAGCAGAGTTCCACCCTAATGCAAATCAAGTGCAAGTTACACAGTTAGATGGGAAAGAGGACAAGCATCCCTGGTTTGGGACCTGTGTCTCTAATGGACACAGGGAAACTGTAAATGGTTAATTTCCCAGGCCACTGCTTGTAAGTATTTCAGCCCCCAAAACCCCGCTTACACTTATCAAGGGTATCAGACCATGTCAGAGGTTTGGGATGCATGGCTGGGCTTTAAGAAGCCCTTGTGTTCTTTAACCTGGTAAACAACTATGAACCTATGGACCTATACTGTATTACCTTTCTGATGACATTTTTCTCCTGTGCTGATATTCAGTCCTGATCTCTGACGTTGATGGGTTGAGTGTGTCCAACACAATCCTGAAAGCGAAACATAAACATTTCCATTAGACACATTTCATTACAGCTCCACAGCCCTTGCAACAGCATCCATCGTAACATATACAAACTGTGCTATACACATTCTAAATGACAAAGTACAATATTTGTAAGTGACCAGTACAAGTAGTTTGTCTTCAGCAACAATGGATGAAACTAATTCATATTAATGTAGATAGTCACCCTGTGCATCAGACACAGCTTTATTTCCCTTCATCCGTGAGAAAGATGGTAAGGATGTGACACAGTTATCACTTGTACAGGGTGTTGTTTGGAGGGTGCAGGAGGCCTAAGCTGACCCAATAGTTTGGTAAGCGTGTGTGTGACTTAGAAAGGGAAGCAGGCAAGATGGACCGTGGAAATGTTGTGTGTCTGTCTGTAGGTGCCCTCAGTGTGACAGTGGTATGTGAGTGCCTGCATGAACTTAGCCATGGTCAGTGCTAGCCCTACATGTCTGTATGTTGAACAGCTGTAAGCCGTACATGGTAGAGCTGACAGTTCACCGTCTCTGCCTCCAAACATGAGAATTGACTGTGCCAGGAGTTACACTGATACATCCACGACCAAGGTCAGATGCTGTGCTACTGCCTGAGGGTTACTGATGTCTGCTGGGAATGTGTCCTCCACGGAAATGCCTAGGGCCATGCATCCATGGCCTGCTACATCTTAGTGTGGACAGCACACTCCCCTCTGGAGTGCTGGATGCATTGCCATTATGGGGGTGTGATTGTGCGCAGCCACATCGACTCTCAGCAGATTTAGTTGCTGACATACTCCCAGAAGGCAGACGCTGAACTCCAGTAAGTTGTTCCATCACAGACAACATGCATTCTAAGACAGATAGTGGGCAGTCTCTCTCTCAGACCTGTCTCTTTCTACTGTGTCAGTCAACTGTTTCAGAGTATCAGCAACATAGTGGAGGCAGTCACAGATGTCAGACTGTGACTGTGCTGCATCCATATCCCTGGACATTCGTCAGGAGTACCTTTCTGAATGTGTCTGTGCCTCTATGATGGCCCTAAACATACACCGAGTGGCATGTAATGAGACACCCATGACAGGTGGTGGAGGAACAGAAGACCTTCTACGAGCACCCGTATCAATCTGCCTGTGTGGAACCTCGCCAACTGTTTGGCTATGGCCAGTGTCGACAGTCACTGAAGCCACAGTCGCCATACTTCCCTGTTAAATGTCCCCACCCTATGACTGTCCAGTATCTGTGGCCTCAGGGGATTGGGTATGCGTATGCATACTGGCTGTGTACGGTGATAATCAGGGTGGATGAGGGATGTCAACCTCTGCAACCCTCAGCTGTGCGTCAGATTACCCACCATCATTATCAGAGTCTGGAGAGACACTGAAATCAGGTTGTGAAGGGGACAAAGATCAACCTCCCCAGTCACCTGTGATAAAAAAGGAGAAACCAATACATTAATACCTGCACTTCTGTGCTCTGCAGTACTTATGGTGCAATATGTGTTAAGCTGTATGCACAGATGTCACTATTATGCACTTATAGCCTCACACAGTAGGCCATGAGGACATTATTTTCTAATCCTAATCTGTAATTATTTGGAAATAATTCTTCATTAAACAAGAATTTCATGAGCAAAACATAAATTATGTACACTGTTGACATTCTGCAAAACTCTGCACAGTTGACATTTACGGCAATCTGTAATGTTGTGACAATACTGTCAAGTCAATCACTATGGTCACACCTACAAGGCAGAGGTACAACTCTAAACTGTGGACATTCAGAAAATATCTGTCCATTTGTCAGTCATGCAGACAGTGCATCAATCCAGACAGCAGGCCTGGGATGACACTTTAGTGAATACATTGAACTATGTCTACATCTCTGACAAAACAGTTTTGTGCTTACCAGCAGCAGGAGCATGGCCTCTTCCAAGTCCTGATGGTCCTGAAAACATTTGAGGGAGAAGTAATGGCAACAGCACCACATGTTACAGTGTAACTGGTAATGTGTCCAAATATCTCACATTTACAGTAGCTGCTATGTTAGCAGGTATGTGGGTCACAATCTCTACATGAGCTTAAAACTGCAGCTTAACCCCCCATAGTAAAACTCCTGACATCCATGTAAAACTATATACACCTAGACACACTGAATGCAACAGTATTCCAGTGCTGCTATAACTAAGCATAACTGGACGCTCCTCTTGAGGAATGGGTAGCACCCACATCTGCAACATATTGGCTGATGGATGTCTGGAAGCTGTCCTGCATTGCAAGGTTTGCCAGGAATTTTTCTCTGGCTGAGAGAGGTTGTTCTGCTGCTGCAGGCCCACAACCAGTGACTTCACGATCCCTGGCCATGTCAGCTGCATGTCTGCATGCAGAGTGGATCATATCCATGTAACAGTGTCACACCTGTTCATTTGTAGGATTTTGGTGACCCACGGCATTAATGGTATGCACCAGTTCTTCTCACAGGACTGCACACTGTTGCCTATAGCAGGACAGCAGAACTTTGTAGTGTTGGCGCAAAGCCTCAATGATGAGGTCGTTTTCTGCCTCAATAAATAGTGCACAGTGTCATGTATTGCATGTCTCCTGAAATACAGATAAATGAGAACACGTCAGGATCCTATACATGGGGGTACAGTATGTAGAGATACAGCAATAAAGGAAGGCTATCAGTACTCACTGCTTGATTGCACAGCTCCTATTCAACAGTGTGCCAACCATACAATGGGTGTGAATGCATCTAGGATAGTAGCCATAGTGACCTACTCCTGTTTGTACCATGACAGATACTCATGTGTGATCACACACTCAATACAGGAGTCCATTGTAGTGTGCCCCTTAGCAGGACCCCCTCCCCCAATATATGTAAAAATAACCATGCCAAGCAAATAACCATGTACTATTACAATTATCAAAGGAAGTATCCCGGAGACCTGTGTACCTAGTTTAACACACAGCATTATACCCTTGCTGTACTCTACATCTTCTGTAGGTATAACACAGCTGGAGGTGAATGGCATGTCATCAGTATAGTTTTAAGAAAGGCTTACTGATGTAATACCTATTCCTCCTAAGTATATTCAAACATATGTATCATGTTGGAAACAAAATGGTTACATACCTGATGGAGTACAGATCTCCTCTGTTGAAAGATACTGCTATACAAGTACTGTCAATGAGTGAACCATACAAACTAACTCTCATACACAACGGTTCCCCTAGCTAGAAGTTTGCCTTTTTAAGATGGTTCTCATTAGCAGGTGATTGGTTCAATCTGTGGTTCAGAAATGCTACATGCAGCCTACACAGCTGATTTGCAGTGTAATCCACTAATCCCTTGCAACTACTCAACAAGATGTAAGGCCTCACTGTAGGTTCTATCCCCTTTCTCATATGTTGGGGTGGAAATTATTGGGGTAAAGGTACTATGTCAGCACAGAGAGAATGTTTGTAGCAGCTACTTTTTGCATACAGATGTGTGTTACAGGCTGAAGCTGCTGCAGGCAATAGGCGTAGGCAGAGAGGCTGCAGAATGTGCAGGACAACAACACTTGAGTAACTGTGGGACCTGTGGCAGCCTTGGTGTACAGCCAGAGCCAGATTGACGGACCCCACCCCACTGGAAATTAAGGTATGTTTTTAAGGTAAGTATGTTAGCCAAAGGTATCATTAACAGAGTAAAAAACAACATGCTTGATGTGTCCTAGAACAAGGTACAGGGTACATTAACCGTTATGTCAACCATACGGACAACTGTCAAGTCATGTGTTATGTCATGGTAGTCATATGGAACATGTGTACTGGCAACCTTTGCTTCTAGCACGACCTCCATATATGTAAGTATGTTAACTTGTGCAGCTATGGTTGTCTGTAATATAACAAGCAAATCGTTGTGGGCTGCAGTCTGATATTACTGGACCATATTTAAAGTACATACATCAAAATCCTCTGGGAATTCCTGCTAATGAATGCCCTGACATTCTATGCACTTTCTAGTGTTGTAATAGGAATAGTTAAAATGTGGTCCCATCTCTAGGCCTTTAACTTCCATTATTTAGAAGCAGTCATTCCATCTGTACTGCTTTGGGTGGATAAGTAGGTGATGAGACAGTCATACTTACACACACACACACACACACACACACACACACACACACACACACACACACACACACACACACACACACACACACACTAGGACAGATCATAATGCTCTACAAAACTTAACCTTGTATGTGACATTAACAAAACCTGCTGGAGGGACAAATTTGTCCCCCAGAGGTTAACACACCTTTGGAACAGACCCCCACTTCATGTCAAGCAGAACACCTCATTGGCCCTCTTCAAATGCAATCTGCATGATTGGATGGGTGACCGTAAATTCCCCAGGGATTCCACCTATGTCCCTCCTGGACAGGGGAAATAGGTGTTGATCAGGGAAATAAGGGTAAGAACTTGGCTAGGATTATAAGGGTCCTAGGGCCATTATCCTAGTAACTTCCTATGGTCCCTTAGGCTGACATAAAATGCTGTGACTAACATCCACACACACACCAAGTTGGCTGCAGTGACAGTAAGTACCACTACCTGTCTATGTTTACAGAACTCTGCACAGTGCGCTCACATAACACACACCAGGTTGGCTACAGTTAGAATGAACCCCTACCTATCTTAAGTTTAGAGACTACAGAAGAAACAATATATCACATGCACCACTGCTTAAGTCTGACATTAGTATTGATTTAGGTGAAGCACACAACACACACACACACACACACACACACACACACCCCAAGTGAGCTGGAGTGAGATTACCACCCCTACCTATCTAGGTTTGCACACTACAGACCTCAGTACTTAATGCACGTGCCACAGCTCAAGTCTGACATTAACATGGCTTTAGGTATTCTTATGGTAGATGACATCAGCAGGCCTTGTGGAGGACAAGAGTTTGGAGGACTGGATCAACTGCAAGTGCTAAAAAGGGCAAACCAATGTCAGTTTGAAAGGCAGTGTGGGATTCCCTCTTGCTCTTTGGGGAGATACACACACACACACACACACACACACACACACACACACACACACACACACACACACACACACACACACACACACACACACACACACACACACACACACCGGCTTAAGTCTGCTTTATAAATGATTGCAGGTGAACTAATTCTAGAAAACATAAACAAGCCCTGTGTTGAACACCTTGGGAGTCCTGCAAAGTCAAATTGCTTCTTACTGTCATTTGCATCTAGTAGCCTAACAGCCAGAAAACTGTTTTGTAGCCTAGCTATGTGACAGTAGTACCCATTTTGGGCATATGTATCTGTTTGCATTTGTATGGGCAAGTCTGTGGCCAAACTAAAGTAGCCCTGTTAGTAAGTGTACACACAGCATAATACATTACACAAATTGCTCAGTTGTTGATGCATGTCTGGTGAAATCCATTAGACACAGTGGGCTGTAGTGAATGTGGGTGGTGTTGCTGCCATAGATACAAACATATAGCTTCATAATATATGTATTTATATTATATACATTTGTTTCCACATGGTGTCTTAGGGAGGCGTGGTATGACTCACCACTGTTCAGATGTTTGCAGCAAGTACACAGGTTTGACTCATGATTGTGTGTTTCATATGAAATTGTTTGCTATCAAATGTGGTATCATTTACACATGATGTGAGAAAAGACTGCCAGAACTCTGAACTTCAGATGTCCCAATAGTCCTCCAATTGCAACAAGTTATTCTATGCACCTCCACATTTTTGTAAGTGCATTATCTAATGTTGAGGCCTTCCTTTTGGTCCTTTGTCCAACATTATATGTGTCATAGTGCAGCTTTACTCTCCATGATCTGGGTATGTAAGGCAATACAGACATACACATACACATTTTTAAAATAAATTTTGTAAGGTGCAGTGGATGTGTGCTCTGGTTAAGTAAGTGTACTGGCATGCGCAGTGGCATTTTTGGTTTGTTTGCGCGTTGCTAAGAAGTGCAGAAATGGGAGGTGCATTGCTTACATCAGTGACTTACTGTTCCATAAAGTGACTCCAGCCCACACCTAGCTGTACTCCAGGCTGGAAATATGTGTGTTACATGGTGTGACCTCTGAACCTGTTTCTACACTGCTGCGTTTTGCACAAATTAGCGAAGACATTTTTAAATAGGTCTTGGATATGTGGCATAGTGCGCAAATATTTTTTTTTAATATGTGAAAGAGGTTAATAGTAGTATAGCCCACACAGAGTCAGTCACAATACGTAAAACAGTACTTATTACTACTTCACATGCAGAATATCTGGAAATCTAAGATTAGAACCCTGAACACCATCACACAAGCTACCTGCCAAAGTCCTTTGATCCACAGAAACTGCTTGGCAGAAAGGGGATTATTCATCACATCATCACCTGCATAAAATATGTACAGTGCTGTTCCTCAGTTACCTAACACATACAAAACAAGTTCAAATTGTACATTACTGTCATGATACTGTGTGGCATACTAACTGTGTGAAATGCTCATACAGCATAAAGGATTTAGTGTTATAGCAGATGTTCGTGTTTCACTGTTGCAGTCATTACATTTGGGTTATCTGCTTGCAGGTTGCCCTCAGTCAGCCTGATTAGCAAAGTATTGGGTCCTGCATTGGTTATTGTCCCTTCTTCCATGATGTCAGGTCATCAGGGGTATAAAACATGCAGCGGACACCATTACATCAGTCTTTCTTGCCGTGCGGTAGCAGAAGCAGTTCGCAAGTGCTGGTCGGCCGACTCCTGAAATTTTCATTTTCGAGTTTCAGAACCGGAGTCTTCAACTAAAGCTAAGTACCCCGTTGGGGAAACTTTTTCTTGCTCCATACCGATGTCAGTAAAAGTTAATAATTGCTTTACTTGTGGAAAGCAAATGCCTCATAAAGATTTTAATTCGTACTGTATTCCTTGCCTAGGCCCTGACCACGATGTACCTTGCTGTCGATTTTGTGCTTTATTTAATCAGTGCACTATCCGTCATCTGTATATTTTTGCCTCTAAATATTTCAGTTCTCGGTTTAATTATCCAGAAATGTCGTCGGTTAGCCATCCGACTACCGGGATTCCGTAAAAATGCAAAGATAAAGACAGAGACAGGCCGCTGAGGTCCACAACTGCCGAAGATGCTTCTTCTAAGCCAGTCGCCAGTTCGCCGGTACTCAGTGAGGCGCTTTTGCAACATCTGATACCCGCTACGTCTGATTCGCAGGCTTCTACTGAGACCCATTCGGAGTCCAGTATGCCACGAAATGCTTCAACTATGGGACCCGCGGATGTCCCTACCTTGGATGGGTCCTGAGCCGCTGTGCAGGCACCGGCTTCTGAGGGTGTATTCAGGCCTACGGACTTGCATATTAAATCAATGCCTCCTTCATTACTTAGGCCTAAATCTCGATCCATGTCTAAAAAACTGACGCCCAGGCCACATGCTCAGGCCTCTGTGCCTGAAAAACAAATGATAAGAATGGCTGAAGATCTAATAACTCTAATCAGGGGTAGCCAACCCCCCCCCCCCTTCTAAGAGCCCTAGGACTGAGGTTGATTATGAATCTTCTGATCAGGATTCTGTTTCTTCTGACTCTTCTGACGATCTGGATTTGTCCTTACGTACTTAAGAGGATTCTGATGCAGAGGACTGTATTCCCTCTGCTTCCCCTCCTGAGGATTTTTCTTTTGGGGAGCCTTACATACTCTAAGGGAGCATTTCCACTGGGAAAGCCAGGATTTTTCTGCTTCAAAAAAGATACTTAGGAATTTCCTTCTCGTACCTCATCATAGGCCTTTAGCTATTCCTCCTGTACTAGACATTGTTGTTGATGCTTTCTCGGAATCTAGTTTGGTCCCTGATTCCCTGCCTCCGGCTCCCAGAAAACCTGACAGATACTACAGGGTCCCTGAGTCCCACAAGTTCCTTTTCAAAAATCCTATTGCAGATCCAGAGACTATTTCACAGGGGCCCAAGGGCATTAAGGCTTCTACTGCTAAACATCCTACCCCTTCTGATAAAGACTCCAGGGCGCTGGATAGATGGGGTAAGAAGGTTTACACTTCTGCAACCTTGGCCATTAGGGCTTTAAACTGCCAGTTTCATATGTTAAAATATCAGCAACAATTTATTGGACTGCTTAAACAGAAATGATGTTGATTCCTGATTGTGTGGAAAATAAAGAATTACAGGATTTAATGCATTCTGCCTAACAAATTGGAAAACATACTTTGCAATGTGGTTTTGATTCATTAGAGGCCTCTTGCAGGGCTGATGTTACTGGGTCTGTGCACAGAAGGCATGCTTGGCTTAAGGAGCAATCTTTGCCTGATCATGTTAAAGCTAAATTGTTGGATGCTCCTTTAAATCAGGACCGCGTGTTTGGCAACAAGGCTGAGGAAGTTCTTAAAAAGATTGAAGATAAAGCTAAATCTATGCAAACTGTTAAAGATTTGTTTTACAAGTTCAGCCCCCTAGATTTACTAGGCACTGGCCCTCTAAGAATTGGTCCTTTCCAGCCCCTTCCGGGTCTTCTCAGGCCAAACCCAGACACAGCAAAAAACCCAGGTTACAGTCCTAGGGGACTCACAAAACTAAGCAGTGGGGGGCCTCCACTTCCAAGTCTGGGAATAATAAGACTCCCCCCTATGATAAACTGTCTCAATGACTTCCTTTTAAGATTTCCAAGCATTTATCAACTGACTGCCCTTTGGGGGGAAAGATTGCTCTTCATGCAAAGAATTGGGAACTCATTACCCAGGACAAATGGCTTTTAAATAGTGTCCCAGGGATACAGATTTCACTTCCACACATTGCCAATACCAAGTGGGTGGCCGGACCTACCCCCAAATCAGTGGGCAGAGGCCCAAAAACAAGTACTTTCTCTCTTCAGCATGGGGGCTATTCAGCTGGTACTAGAAAAGGAAAAAGGACAAGGTTTCTACTCAAGACCTTTCCTGGTACCCAGAACAGACAATTCATGGCATCCTATCCTGGACCTGTCTACTCTAAACACCTTTTTGGAGATTCCAAAATTCAAGATGCTGACTCTTCACCAATTACTTCCTATGCTAGGCAAAGATGCCTGGTTGGCAACACTAGATTTAAAAGAAGCATACCTGCACATCCCAATTGGGGAATCTTGCAGAAGAGACATACACTTCAAAGAAGGCTACACGCACTATCAGTTCTCTGCACTGCCCTTTGGCTTCTCTACTTCATCCAGGGTATTCACAAAGTGCGTAGCTCCAGTTATTGCATTTTGCAGGCAAAGAAATATTCAAATATACCCATACCTGGACAATTGTCTAATTCAGACAGAAAGCCAGGACATACATTTGAATCATCTGGCCTTTGTAAAACGGGTTCTAACCTGTCTGGGGTACACCATAAATGAAAAGAAATCACACCTGGTACCATGTCAACAAATTATATTCCTGGGAGGAAGCTTGAATACAACTTCCCAGATGGCTTACCTCACGCCAGAAAAGCAAATTCATTTGACAACCTACTTCAAACAAGTGACCACAAAAACCCTGCTATCTGCAAGACAAATACTGCAAGCCTTGGGGTTCATGGCCTCCTGCATTCTTCTAATTCCATATGCAAGACTGCATATGAGGAAACTACAGTGGTATCTAAAAAGCCTATGGTGTCTACATTCTCAAGACCTAGAAACAATGATTCCTATCATACCTTGCCTATGCCTAGAGTTTCTTTGGTGGGCAGAGGCCTGCCACCAAAACAAGGGAATACCTTTCATACCACTCCCTGCCGCCCAAACCCTAACAACAGATGCATCAGACTATGCATGGGGGGGCTCACCTGGCAGGGAAGTGCATTCAGGGCAAATGGAACCCAAGTCAAATGCACCTACATATCAATCAAAATGAAATGTTAGCTGTACAGAATGCTCTGACAGCCTTCAAGGACAACTAATGGTAAAGTCGGACAACATCACTGTTATGTGGTACATAAGTAAGCAGGGGGGTACACATTCTTACCCCCTCTGCAGACTAGCCATGGCATTGTGGGACACAGCCTTGAGGTACCAAGTGCACCTACAAGCTCAATTCCTGCCAGGAAAATTAAATACACTGGCAGACGAACTAAGCAAAAACCTCATGGACCCACACGAGTAGAAACTGGAACCAAGGATTTTCAACATGTTGACAAGCAAATGGGGGAGCCCATATATAGACCTGTTTGCCTTTCCCCAGAACTATCAATTAGACAAATTTTGCACAAGGACTCCCCACAAACAAGCCTGGAAAGTGGATGCTCTGTCCTTGAGCTGGCAAAACCTATCAGTCTATGCCTCCACCCCCCCACCCCCCGGCCTCTGCTCTCCAAAGTACTACTAAAAATCAAACGGGACAAACCAAGGATAATTTTGATTGCTCCAGACTGGCCGCACCAGCACTGGTTACCCCCTCCTGTGCAGTGTGTCATGGTTATCTCCATGGCACCTGCCTCAGACTCCTTCCCTGCTGTCTCAGCAGGAGAACCAGATTCTGCACCCTCAGCTTCCAACACTGAACCTTGCAGCCTGGCTAATTACTTAATCTCTCCTTTACCATCTCTCAGCAAACCTGTGATGGATATCTTCTTAGAGGCAGGGAGGCCTAGTACTAGAAAATCTTATGCTGAAAAATGGAAAATATTCTGTGCCTGGAACCAATCTCAAGGGATGAGCACAGCAGCGCCCAGTTTACCTCAGATTTTACAATACTTAACTGAGATTCTTCACAAGGGCCTGTCCTTTTTCTCTATTAAAATCCATGCCTCAGCCATTTCAGCTCATTATAACACAGAACCTCCCCTCTTCTCTCATCCAGTGCTTAAGCAGCCCATCAGAGGGGCCAAAAATTTTAGACCACCCAGGAGAGCTCCATCCCCAGCCTGGGACCTTAACTTTGTCTTGGAGAAACTCACTCTACCTCATTTCGAGCCAGCTGCTACTGCAGACTTAAAATTTCTTTCTTGGAAAACAGCTTTCCTTTTAGCAATCACTTCAGCTAGAAGGGTATCTGAATTACAGGCCCGTATGGCAGTGGAGCCTTTCATCATCTTTCATGCAGACAAGGTGTCCCTCAGAATCAATCCATCCTTCATGCCCAAGGTGATATCCAGTGTGGCTCTTAATCAGTCCATTCATTTGCCAACCTTCTTTTCCAATCCACAGAATAAAGGGGAACGGATACTGCATTCCTTAGATGTGTACAGACAACTTAGATTCTACTTGGACAGGACTAAACCTCAAAGGAAATCTGAACTACTGCTGGTAGCATTTGCTGCAGGGGCAGAGGGGAAGGCTATTTCAAAGCAAACCATTTCTAAATGGATAAGCCATTGCATTCATTTCTGCTATAAGCACCATGGAAAACCTATCCCCCAGGGGATCAGATCTGTCTCCACCAGGGCTGCATCTACTATTACAGCCTTTCTTAGAGGCATCCCTACCAGGGACATCCTAGAAGCTGCTACCTGGAGTTCTGTACATACTTTCACTAAGCATTATCATTTGCCAATTTTCTCTAAATCCAGAGCTGGCTTTGCCACTGCAGTCTTGCAGGGCCTTATAGCTGGCCCTAATGCTATCTAAACTCCTCCTCCCAACCATAGCTTTGGGAATCTACCCAAATATAATGACTACAACAGTGAAACACGAAGAACATAGTACAGTTGTGTACACTTACCATAAATGAAGATGTTAGAGTGTATTCACTGTTGCAGTCCTGGTTACCCTTCCTCCAGCCCCCTAACTTCTTTTGGCTATACCTCTACTTTCCTTTAGTATGCTTAAAAGCCTTTTTGGTGTATTTGCTATTTTTGTTGGAGGTATATCTTTCTGCTTTTATGTTTAATTGCTTCCCATTAGGGGAGCACCTGACATCTGCGGCAAGAAAAAGTGATGTAATGGCGTCAGCTGCATGTTTTATACCTCTGACGACCTGATGTCATGGAAGAAGGGACAGCAACCGACGCAGGACCCAAGACTTTAATCAGGCCGACTGAGGGCAACCTGCAAGCAGATAACCCAACTGTAATGACTGCAACAGTGAATACACTCCAACATCTACATTTATGGTAAGTGTACACAACTGTACTTTACAAGGGACACTGCTGTTTTGAGGGGTGGGGGAACAAAAGCCTATGTTCTGCTAGGGGACACATTAGTTTATCATTTAACCTCACTTTCCTAACATGTCCTTTGAATGATGTGTAGTAATCTGTTGCAGTAGGACTACGTGAGTATTACATGCATGAGGCCTACCGATTACAAATGGTGACATGTTAGTGGCATGGGTGTCTGTAGCCCCATCTGGATGTCATGTCTGTCCAAATAGCCCCCTGTAGTTACTTGCATAATGCACCTGGTCTATAGCTACAATGACATTTAATCCACTAGACTACTGTGTATGTTATGGACTTACCTTGCAAAGGCAGCAGTTGGCACAACTGTAGTTCAGGGGTGAGTCTTTCAAATGTAAGCAGTACACAGCCAATACATGGATATGTACAGGATGTGTGATTTGGCTGGCATCAATTTTAATATATGCATGGGTGTAGGAGTAAGATGCTAGTCCCTAGGTTGTCAGTGAATGTGCTATGCGTTGTCTCTTAGCCAAAGCCAGGGCATACTGAGGATGCCTTCATCTCCCCACAGGGACATCAGCAGAGGGTTCCTCCTCTGAGTCCTCCTGTGACTGTGGCAATCTAGGCACTGGTTGTGGCTGTGTATCCCTTCCCTTTGGTGATCCTGCTGCAGCTGTTTCTGCAGGATCAGATTGTGTAGCATAGCACATACTGTTAATATCTGTGCACATGTGGCTGGAGTATACTGCAAGGCTCCACCAGATATATCAAGGCACCAGAACCATGGCATCAGAAGCCCAAACACATGCTCTGTGATGTTCCTAGTTTGTACATGTGCTTCATTATAGCATTTTTCCATGAGTGTTATCATCCACGGTTCCAGGGCGTAGCCAGCGTCCCCCAGTAAAAGACCCTGTGAGATATCCCCGCTAGCAAACATCTGGTACAGCTGTGATGTGTGCCAGAAAAGGAGTCATGTTAACTACCATGGTTGCCAGCATATGCATTCATGATCCCTTGGGCATTGCAGATGACCTGGCAGTTGATGGAGTTGTATACCTTGTGGTTAACATAGATTTTACCGTGCTCACCAGATGGTGTCTTGATGTGTACATGAGTTTAATCTACACTTCCCAGTACTTCAGGGGAGCGTGGTACATGGTAGAAGTTTTGTATATTGCTGTCCTTCACCTCAGTGGAAAGGGGAAAGGTATGTGCTCACTGGCATGTGGGAGCATAGCATCCAGGAGTTGGTGGAGTATCCTGGATGCAGATGCCTGTGACACTCTCGTCATATCCCCAGTTAGTCTTTGAAAGGTACCTACAGCTTGTATCCTAAGGGCTACGCATACCTTAGTTTCCACTGGGATGGTTTCATGTCTGTTAGCTCTGGCTCTGCGTTGAGGGCGGTAGACCTCACTGAGCTCTTGTAGTATGTCTCTGTCCACCATGTAGCGCTCTACAACTGCCAGCTCATGTTGCTCGTGGTAGGTTATCCTGGGTCTGAACACTCTTCTCCTCCTTAACCTAGGCCTGTTGTCAGCAGCACTAGCAGCATTGACTTTGGCATGTAGCACATACAGATGTAGAATAGCTGCAGCAGCCCCTAGCATTATCTCTGTTAAAATTTCCAAGACTCTACTCCAATAGTTCAGACTGTTGAGGGAAAATCAGAGTGTAGGATGTAGGCATATTTTATACCGCTGTGATGTAGGTCCACCTTGTGGGGTTGGCTAGTTATGATGCAGTTCACCTGCTTAAGATATAATTGACATAATTTGAAGGCCCTACTTTATTGCACGATGGGGCACTGTGCAGCGTCGCTAAGCATAGCTTATATAAAACTATATAATATTAATTGAATATATATGGTTTTCATACATAGCTGGCTACGTCATGATTGTCACATGGGTGGCATACTAAGCTACGCCCAAACCTTTTGCAGCAAAAAGCGCGCAAACATGAGCACTGAGAACTAAAAGTCCAGTGGGAATGTAACCAATTGTGTAGGAACCTACATGATGTGGATATGCAGACACGGTTGCTCCCTTAAGTGATTTAACAAATGCATGGCATTTGTACCCCTCATTTGCATAAATATTTGTGCTGACAACCTGAAAACTACATGATTCTTAGCCGTGTAAGCTGGATAACAACACAAATGCACCATTGTACAGACGTAATGCAAGGCCCTGCAGTATATTTGTGTAAAGTATATTGTGTTATTTTACATTTTTTTTTCTGTTAAGCGTATTTGCTCACTGTCCCATAGCTCAAACATGTGGAAATTAAAAAAAATATTACTAATTTCACATATTCCCGGCCTTTGTCAGACATCGACAATGTATGTTTGGCACATTTATGTATGTGATCTAACCTTTTTAGTTCATATTTGTGGACTTTTGCATCCCCTTCTTTCCGTGTCGACTCCTGTACACAGAAAATTACTAACACAGGCACAGAGTCTACACAGATGTCTTCCGGCTTGTTGGATTGCTCTGCCTGGCTAATTTGCATGAAATTCACCTGCTTAAGCCAAAATTTGCTTTGCACAGAAGTTTCCCTATTTGTGCATGCTTGCGTACTGCTAAGTGGGGTTTACTGAATCTAAAACTGTTCGGCCCCTGAAAAAAAATTTGTGTAAGCTTTACTGAATTACCCTTTTAGTTTTGCTTTTGTAAATCTTTGCAAAATACACAGTTTCCACCATGGATTGCACTGCAGGCTTGATTAGGATCTGTTCAAGGATTTATTGTCATGCTTATGGACACGTACTCCAAAGCTAAATTTCAGTGATGATGTGTTTTTCTTGTCATGTGTTTATTACAATGCATTGCCCCAGGGTTTTCTTTTCCATTACTGTATCAGCACATCCTGAATTTGTATTTTGTCCCTAATTATTAACTCCTCTTTTTTCACACACCTTTTTATAAATTAATACTTAATGCCTGCATAATAACTGCATTTATTACAGTGCGGTGCAGCTAGGCAGACTTGGTCTTTATGGCTTCGTTATTCATGTCAGTTGCATAGGCCCAAAATTCTTTTTAACAATT